>NC_079432.1:1467506-1477506 GCF_026213295.1 Gadus chalcogrammus
TGAGACGATACAGGTTAACAGAGCTCTGGGCTCTCCCTTCAACAAACACTGTCTCTGTCTTCCTCTCTCTGCCTCTTTCTCTCTCCGTCTGTCTCCCTGTCTGTCTCTCTCGTCGGTCTCTCTGTCGGTCTCTCTCTGTCTGTCTGTCTGTCTGTCTGTCTGTCTGTCTGTCTGTCTGTCTGTCTGTCTGTCTGTCTGTCTGTCTGTCTGTCTGTCTGTCTGTCTGTCTGTCTGTCTGTCTGTCTGTCTGTCTGTCTGTCTGTCTGTCTGTCTGTCTGTCTGTCTGTCTGTCTGTCTGTCTGTCTGTCTGTCTGTCTGTCTGTCTGTCTGTCTGTCTGTCTGTCTGTCTGTCTGTCTGTCTGTCTGTCTGTCTGTCTGTCTGTCTGTCTGTCTGTCTGTCTGTCTGTCTGTCTGTCTGTCTGTCTGTCTGTCTGTCTGTCTGTCTGTCTGTCTGTCTGTCTGTCTGTCTGTCTGTCTGTCTGTCTGTCTGTCTGTCTGTCTGTCTGTCTGTCTGTCTGTCTGTCTGTCTGTCTGTCTGTCTGTCTGTCTGTCTGTCTGTCTGTCTGTCTGTCTGTCTGTCTGTCTGTCTGTCTGTCTGTCTGTCTGTCTGTCTGTCTGTCTGTCTGTCTGTCTGTCTGTCTGTCTGTCTGTCTGTCTGTATCTCTCTCTCTCTCTCTCTCTCTCTCTCTCTCTCTCTCTCTCTCTCTCTCTCTCTCTCTCTCTCTCTCTTCCTCTCTCTCTCTCTCTCTCTCTCTCTCTCTCTCTCTCTCTCTCTCTCTCTCTCTCTCTCTCTCTCTCTCCGTGTGTATCTGTCTCTCTGTGCGTATCTGTCTGCCTCTCCCCGTCTCCCTGTCTCTCTCTCTCTCCCTGTCTCTTTCCCTCTCTCCTTCTCTCTTTGTCTCATGCGATGCTCACTCTCTCGTATATGTACCTTTCTCTCTTCTCTTCTCTGACTGCCGGTCTATGTTTTTTTAATGATATATTATATGAATATCACCGTAGGCTTTCAGCGCATCAAAATTCATGATTCTCTTTCTCTGTGACTCCCCGTGTCTCGCGCTCTCCATTCTATTCAGAGGACCTATATTAGCCTGCAGGGAAACACTGACTCTACAGCAGGGAAACACTGACTCTACAGCAGGGAAACACTGACTCCACAGCAGGGAAACACTGACTCTACAGCAGGGAAACTCTGACTTTACAGCAGGGAAACACTGACTCTACAGCAGGGAAACACTGACTCTACAGCAGGGAAACACTGACTCCACAGCAGGGAAACACTGACTCCACAGCAGGGAAACACTGACTCTACAGCAGGGAAACACTGACTCTACAGCAGGGAAACACTGACTCTACAGCAGGGAAACACTGACTCTACAGCAGGGAAACACTGACTCTACAGCAGGGAAACACTGACTCTACAGCAGGGAAACACTGACTCTACAGCAGGGAAACACTGACTCTACAGCAGGGAAACACTGACTCCACAGCAGGGAAACACTGACTCTACAGCAGGGAAACACTGACTCTACAGCAGGGAAACACTGACTCTACAGCAGGGAAACACTGACTCTACAGCAGGGAAACACTGACTCTACAGCAGGGAAACACTGACTCTACAGCAGGGAAACACTGACTCTACAGCAGGGAAACACTGACTCCACAGCAGGGAAACAATGACTCCACAGCAGGGAAACACTGACTCTACAGCAGGGAAACACTGACTCTACAGCAGGGAAACACTGACTCCACAGCAGGGAAACACTGACTCTACAGCAGGGAAACACTGACTCCACAGCAGGGAAAGAATTCAACAAAGGGAGGATTGACGGAACAATAATGCCTGCATCTCTCCCTCCCCCCAGTGAAGAACAAGATGGTATACCGGGCCAAGGCCTGCATCATCATGCAGAAGACGATCCGTATGTGGCTCTGCCGGAGGAAACACAAACCACGGTAGGGCGACTTTCCTCTCCTCTCCTCCCTCTCTCCTATCTCCTCATCTCCTCTCCTTATCTGTTATTATATCTTCTCATCTCCATCCGTCATCTCTGCCTCCATCTCCCTCCACCCACTGAACCTCTCTCTTTAATATCCTCCTCATCCCTCGATCAACCCCTCCTTCATCACCATCACCCTCCTCTTCATCAACCCAGACCACATCACATTTAACAGCCCGTGTGTGTGTGTGTGTGTGTGTGTGTGTGTGTGTGTGTGTGTGTGTGTGTGTGTGTGTGTGTGTGTGTGTGTGTGTGTGTGTGTGTGTGTGTGTGTGTGTGTGTGTGTGTGTGTATCTCTGTATCTGCCTGCCTGTATGTGTGTGTATGTGTCTCTGCGTGTTTGTGTGTGTCTCTTCGTGTGTGTGTGTGTCTCTTTGTGTATGTGTGTGTGTCTCTTCGTGTGTGTGTGTGTCTCTTTGTGTGTGTGTGTGTGTCTCTGCGTGTGTGTGTGTGTGTCTCTGCGTGTGTGTGTGTGCGCGTGTGTGTCTCTTTGTGTGTGTGTCTCTTCGTCTGTGTGTGTGTGTGTCTCTTCGTCTGTGTGTGTGTCTCTTCGCCTGTGTGTGTGTCTCACTTCGACTGTGTGTGTCTCTTTGTCTGTGTGTCTGTGTGTGTGTGTGTGTGTGTGTCTCTTTGTCTGTGAGTGTGTGTGTGTGTGTGTGTGTCTCTTCGCCTGTGTGTGTGTGTGTCTGTGTGTGTGTGTCTCGTCGTCTGTGTGTGTGTGTGTGTCTCTTCGTCTGTGTGTGTGTGTGTGTGTGTATGTCTCTTTGTCTGTGTGTGTGTGTGTGTGTGTGTGTGTGTGTGTGTGTCTCTTCGCCTGTGTGTGTGTGTGTGTGTGTGTGTGTGTGTGTCTCGTCGTCTGTGTGTGTGTGTCTCTTCGTCTGTGTGTGTGTGTGTGTATGTCTCTTTGTCTGTGTGTGTGTGTGTGTGTGTGTGTGTGTGTGTGTGTGTGTGTGTGTGTCTCCCTCTCTGCGTGCGTGTGCTCAGCATCGACGGTCTGGTGAAGGTGCGCAGCCTGAAGACCAGGATGTCTCGCTTCACGGAGGTGGTGGGCGGGCTGAAGGAGGGCCAGCAGGAGATGAGCCGGCAGGTCCTGGAGCTGGAGGCCTCCATCGACCTGCTGATGGCCAAGATCAAGGTACGCGCACACACACACACACACGCACACGTCACATGACCCAGGACTGGTTCATGTGACCCAGTCCTGGGTTAGGGTTACCCTAACCCTAACCCTAACCCTGTCTGAATACAGCCGCCCCCAGGGCGGCTGTATTCAGACTCTGTTCAGCGACGTGGAGCGTCGACCCACGCCCTGGCTAGCTGTTAGTCCTCCTCTTAACGGACCCTCTCTTCGTCTCCGCCGTGGATAAAACATGGGTCCATAAAAGACGGACGGACGGCCCACCAGCACTCGGGACAGAACGGCTGAAGGATCAGTCGTGTGTTGGTGGAGTCGACGCCATCTCTGACCAAACGACCCCCCAACGACCCCCCCTCTGACCAAACGACCCCCCAAACGACCCCCCCTCTGACCAAACGACCCCCCGTCCGGAGGCAGCGTGTTCTTCTCGAGTCCCGCCTCCTCTCCAGATCCATTTCCCCCCCCCCCCCAAACCCCCTGCCTTCAAAGCACTGTTCCAACCCCCCGCCCCCCCGGCCCCCCACAGAGACGGGCTGCAGAGTCGCACCACGCTGACGGGGAAACACTTAGCGCCGTGTGAGAGTCTGCTTCCACCCCCCAGCGTCGCGCCACAGCCCTCCCTCCACGCCCTCCTGATGAGCGGATGGTTCTGTTGCCACTCGACGAGACAGAACACTTTGAAACACTCTGACGCTACTTTGTTAAATTTGCAAATCCCTATTTTGTTGGTCCATGTGACCCCTTTAAATCCCTGATGGTCCTCGAAACCCAATTTAGAGCGAGAGAGAGAGAGAGAGAGGGAGAGAGTGAGGAGAGAGAGAGAGAGAGAGAGAGAGAGAGAGAGAGAGAGAGAGAGAGGGAGGGATAAAGAGAGAGAGAGAGAGAGAGAGAGGGAGGTAGAGGGAGAGGGAGAGAGGGAGAGAGAGAGAGAAGGAGAGAGAGGGAGGGAGAGAGAGAGAGAGAGGGAGGGATAGAGAGAGAGAGATGGAGGGAGAGAGAATACATAACACAATACTTGACCGGGCTGCGTTGCCTTCTTCTGTCACCGGATGGGAAAGAAAACATCCAGCAGATGAATATTTATCTTTAGGGCCGCTGCCAGACCCTCTCCTCCACAGTACTTACTATATATAATATATAGAAACACAGATGCCTGCGCCATACTGCCTCCCAGCAGCGCTGACCCGGTCACCGAGACGGGCTGAGAGGCCAACCAGAGGCTCTCACACAGAGGACAGACGTCTGCACGCTGGGGGACTCTGACCAGAGTACAGACGTCTGTACGCTGGGGGACTCTGACCAGAGGACAGACGTCTGTACGCTGGGGGACTCTCAGGGAGGACAGACATCTGTACACTGGGGGCCTCTCAGGGAGGACAGACATCTGTACACTGGGGGCCTCTCAGGGAGGACAGACATCTGTACGCTGGGGGACTCTGACCAGAGGACAGACGTCTGCACGCTGGGGGACTCTGACCAGAGGACAGACGTCTGTACGCTGGGGGACTCTCAGGGAGGACAGACGTCTGTACACTGGGGGACTCTGACCAGAGGACAGACGTCTGTACGCTGGGGGACTCTGACCAGAGTACAGACGTCTGTACGCTGGGGGACTCTGACCAGAGTACAGACGTCTGTACGCTGGGGGACTCTGACCAGAGGACAGACATCTGTACACTGTGAACCTGTCAGGGAGGACAGACATCTGTACGCTGGGGGACTCTGACCAGAGGACAGACGTCTGTACACTGGGGGACTCTGACCAGAGGACAGACGTCTGTACGCTGGGGGACTCTGACCAGAGGACAGACGTCTGTACACTGGGGGACTGACCAGAGGACAGACGTCTGTACGCTGGGGGACTCTGACCAGAGGACAGACGTCTGTACGCTGGGGGACTCTGACCAGAGGACAGACGTCTCTACGCTGGGGGACTCTGACCAGAGGACAGACGTCTGCACGCTGGGGGCCTCGGTCGCAGAGAGCTACTGTAACACGGTCATGAACCCCAGCTCCACACTGTTTCCCAAAGTGAAGGCTGCAACCTTGCTGGAACACTTCCTTGCGTGTCGCGTCCTATGGACATGAGGGAGAGTGCTGGCTAGAGTGCTGCCGAGCGTTTCTAGAGTTCAGAGTTTGGAACGACTTGCTAGTGTGGAAGCGCTTCTTTCCTCTCATTAATACTGCTGATAAATATTTCAATGTTTTAATTGTTGAAATTGTTACCAGCTACATAGGTGGTTACCTACATATTAAAACAAATCAATCCATGCAAAATATAGCCTATCATTACGTTGCAAAAACGTTAGAATTTTTTTGCAATCACATGATTAATCTATAAAAAGCAATACGGCACAAAATATTTCTGAAAACGTTCAAAAACTTCACTTGTGTAGAGCAATGTGTATTGCTTTCCAGAAGCAATTTGTAAATACCCCGCGTAGTCTGTGAACGCAAAGGATTGTGGGTATTTTGGCTCGTTGAGGATCCATCGATGCATCCTTGAAAAATCTCTGAATTCTCCAAAATAAAGGACGCGAAAAGGGCGGGAGTTTCCGCGTGTCCTCAACATTGGAACGGTGCTTGTGGGCGTTCAATGACGTAGCGCCCTTAAATGGGCGGCCGTTGTGCATGCTTCCTTCACTTTGGGAAACATTCACGGACAGGATGAGATACAGAAGGACATGGAGGAGGGGGTGGTGGTTCACACCTTCAGGTGAAATGGTTGGTCAAACCTTCAGGTGAAGTGGTTATTCACATCTCCAGGTGAAATGGTTATTCACACCTTCATGTGAAGTGGTTATTCACACCTCCAGGTGAAATGGTTATTCACACCTTCATGTGAAGTAGTTATTCATACCTTCATGTGAAGTGGTTATTCATACCTCCAGGTGAAGTGGTTATTCACCCCTTCATGTGAAGTGGTTATTCACACCTTCATGTGAAGTGGTTATTCACACCTCCAGGTCAAGTGGTTATTCACACCTCCAGGTCAAGTGGTTATTCACACCTCCAGGTGAAGTGGTTATTCACACCTCCAGGTCAAGTGGTTATTCACACCTCCAGGTGAAGTGGTTATTCATACCTCCAGGTGAAGTGGTTATTCACACCTTCATGTGAAGTGGTTATTCATACCTCCAGGTGAAGTGGTTATTCACACCTCCAGGTGAAGTGGTTATTCACACCTCCAGGTGAAGTGGTTATTCATACCTCCAGGTGAAGTGGTTATTCACACCTTCATGTGAAGTGGTTATTCATACCTCCAGGTGAAGTGGTTATTCACACCTCCAGGTGAAGTGGTTATTCACACCTCCAGGTGAAGTGGTTATTCACACCTTTAGGTGAAGTGGTTATTCACACCTTTAGGTGAAGTGGTTATTCACAACTCCAGTTGCAGGAGGGGTGGGTTCTAATGTGAATACATTCAGGATAAGACATGCAGTCTCAGCTTAACCAAAGCTTGGTAGAGAGGCGCTCCCCCGGTGTCTGAACACTGTGAATACCGTCTCTCTCACCACCTGTCCGTCTCCATCGAGGCAGTCTGCTCTCGTCTGGATAAACGCTCCTCAGCCCGCCGGCTTGATCAAGTCAGATGAAAGAGTCCCACAGCCTCAGCCATCCATCACAACTACCCGGGCTCATAAACACATCAGAGGCCCCACCTCTCCCACCAACACCTCCTGGACTGACATGTGCGGTGGTTATCTGGAGCCTAGAAGGCTCTGTGCTGACGCACTTCCCTCACGCATCCCTCAGATGTTCCATGCTGTCGTTTAGCGGACTCCTCGTCCCCGGGGGGAATTGAGATCCTGATCATATAGGAGCAAGTCTAAGGATGCCTTCGGGTTGGACTGCAGACACGGGATTGAACCCAGAACCTTTCATCTGGGAGGAGAACGAACACTACCACGCTCCCTGCGGTCTGCTGCCCCCGCAGATGTAACAATAAACAATAAATATTTATTTATCTATGTTTCTGTTCACCTCGTGTCGGGACTCCCACAGCTACTCTGTACTGGCTGATTGTTGGAGTCATGGTCACTCTGTCCGCGGCCGTTTCTCCCGTAGCTCCTCCGGTTCTTTGTCCTCAGCCTCCCTTTATGAGGAACTCTTTGTCAGATCGTCGGCTGATGGTCTGCAGCCCACAGACCCCACGCAGAGGAGCTGTGTGTCAGCTCACCTCACACAGGACCCCGGTCTATTGTGTGCTTTGGCCTTTAGCGTCCCCGTATATGAGGAAGCCTCCCCCCTCCAGCCTCCCCCCGGGCTCACCTCCCCCTCTCTCCCCCGCAGAGCACCATGATGTCCCGTCTGGACATCGACCACGAGCACCAGGCCCTGGTGGGGCGCTCTGAGAAGCTGCTGACCGCCATGCAGAACAAGAAGAAGGAGGAGGAGGAGCGCGAGCGGCTGAAGCGCATCCAGGAGGACATGGACCGCGAGCGGCAGCGGAGGGAGGAGGAGGAACAGCGCCGCCGGCAGGACGACGACGACCGCAGACTGTGAGTGATCGGGGTGGTTTATGGGGACGTCTTTAAGTTAGCGCTGTGTGTATGAGGACGTCTTTAAGTTAGCGCTGTGTATGAGGACGTCTTTAAGATAGTGTTGTGTGTATGAGGACGTCTTTAAGATAGTGTTGTGTGTATGAGGACGTCTTTAAGATAGTGTTGTGTGTATGAGGACGTCTTTAAGATAGTGTTGTGTGTATGAGGACGTTTTTAAATTAGTGTTGCGTTCAGGGTTGTTTATGGGGACATCTTTAAGTGTTATGTGTATGAGGATGTCTTTAAGTTAGTGTTGTGTTTATGAGGACTTCTTTAAGTTAGTGTTGAGTTCATGCTGGTTTATGAGGACGTCTTTGAGTTACTGTTGTATTTATGGGGACATCTTTAAGTGAGTGTTGTGTGTATGAGGACGTCTTTAAATGAGTGTTGTGTTCAGGGTTGTTTATGGGGACTTCTTTAAGTGTTATGTGTATGAGGATGTCTTTAAGTTAATGTTGTGTGTATGAGGACGTCTTTAAGTTAGTGTTGTGTGCATGAGGACGTCTTTTTAAGTTAGTGTTGTGTGTATGAGGACGTCTTTAAGTTAGTGTTGTGTGTATGAGGACGTCTTTAGGTTAGTGTTGTGTGTATGAGGACGTCTTTAAGTTAGCGCTCTGTGTATGAGGACGTCTTTAAGTTAGCGCTCTGTGTATGAGGACGTCTTTAAGTTAGCGCTCTGTGTATGAGGACGTCTTTAAGTTAGCGCTCTGTGTATGAGGACGTCTTTAAGTTAGTGTTGTGTGTATGAGGACGTCTTTAAGTTAGGGTTGTGTTATGGGGACGTCTTTAAGTTAGTGTTGTGTGTATGAGGACGTCTTTAAGTTAGGGTTGTGTTATGGGGACGTCTTTAAGTTAGTGGGTTGGTCATGGTGGTTTATGGGGACACCTTTAAGTTAGTGTTGTGTCCAGGGTGATTTATGGGTACGGTTTAAGGTAAGTGTTGCGTTCAGGGTGGTTTATGGGGAAGTCTTTACATTAGTGTTGTGTTCATGGTGGTTTATGAGGACGTCTTTGAGCAAAACTGATCTATTTGGGTTGTCTTGGAGTTAGTGGTTAGTGTTTCTTGGGTTCATTTGGTGGTTGATGAGGATTTCTTTAAGAATAATCAGTCTTATTTTGTTGTCTTGTTGATAGAGGTCAGGATTGGGCTGTGTTCATGTTGATTTATAAGTACCTCTTTAAGAATAATCTATCTTATTGTGCTGCCAGCAAGGAAAATGGAACTGTTGTGTTGGGTTCATGTTGATTTATTAGAACTTCTTTAAGAAGAATGTCTTATTGTGCTGCCTTTGAGATAAAGATTAGCATTGGGTTCATGTTGATTTATAACACTTCTTTAAGAAGAATCTGTCTTATTGTGCTACCCTCAAGGTTAGGTGGAAAAAACAGCACTCTAAAACATAATATTACTGCCTATAACTAAAATAATATATAAATGTAGAACCTATAAAAAACGCTGAAGTGTATACAGCTATATGTGTGTCTGTATATGTATATATATGTGTGTGTGTATGTATGTATGTTTGTATATGTATATATATAAATATATATTGCAGAGAAAGACAGATTTATTTATGACCTGAGATAAACAGAAGAGAAGTCATGAATATGCATCGCAAAAGAGATTTTTCTTTTCCTTTTCCAGGTACAGAGTTGAGTTGAGGACATGGTTTAAATAGGGCTTTATCACTAAGCACCAGCCAGTATGTTACTGGTCCTATCTTTGTTCAGCACGTCGTTCCCTCTGAACCCCTGCGTGGTAGCCTTTCTCTGGGTGCCTCTCAACTGGTGGGGTGAACCAGGGCACCGATAAACGCTCCGCACAGACTTAATGACGTGATCCCGTTTTAACAGGTCAGGTTAATGCTTAGCAAACGGGCTGTACACCACGAGGTCCTCGTTAACCGTGACAACCTCATAAACCCAGCAGAGACCTGTCTGACCACTGTGACCCATCGCTGCTCTTTAGTACAGACCCTCCCCCTGACAGCAGCAGGGTCTGGACCACCGGAGCACAGCGGTCAGACGGCGGAGGTGACAGCGTGAAGATGGTCATAGTTGTTGATGTAGTTAAGCATTTAAGGGATGAGTCAGAATCATAAACAGGTGGTGTTTTCTGAACACGGAGATCTAGAAGGCGTTCATCAGCGAGGTGGAAGTGTTGCTTGTGTACATATCGAACACCAACATACCAGGCATGGCTGAACAAGTAACACACACAGTAGCACGAACCTCGAGCGGGGTCGGAATAAAGTGCTCGTTCTTCTTCACGAAGTGAAAGAACCTGGTTCGATCCCGTTAGACCACTGGCAGAAGTG
>NC_079432.1:1482506-1710006 GCF_026213295.1 Gadus chalcogrammus
CGCCTATGATGACTAGCGTTTTTAACCCCGACAAAGACTTGCGAGGCAGGCTGCTGTCCGCCTTCGCCAGTGGTGCTGCCGACAGGGTTGCCCTGACGGAGTCACTGCTAACGATAGCGTCAGCTCCACGAGTCCGCCTGGCGGGTCTCTTCTCTATACTCTCTGGAGTATCTGTTATCTTTATGCTCGCTACCCTTTCATCCTCTGACTGACATATACGTCTCTCTAACAGAGCTATCTTATCTATGAGAAAGGCGGAACAAGAGCAACAGGAGTCCATGCTTACCGTGGTTGATGCAGTCGGCGCTCCAACGAGGAAACAGAGAATACAATACAGAGCATGGAGAACAGGTCGCAGATATAAATACCGGAAAATAGATAATAGCTACCCGGAAGTTGCGCCAGCGGTGCCACACAGCAGCCTCGGGTCGGCCTGTGGAGAGAGAGAGAGCACAGGTTACACAGCACACGCACGGTCTATATGATACATGTGTCATGTACATAATATATATGTCATGTATATGATATGTGTTATGTATAAGTGATGTACATGATATATAGGTTATGTATAAGTGATGTATATGCTATATGTGTCATGCATATGATATATATGTCATGTTTATGTTATGTATGTGATATATATGGGATCTATATGTTATTTATATGATATATAAGTTATATATAAGTGATGCATATTATATATATGTGATACATGATGTATATGGTATGTATATGATATATATGTGATGAATGTTATATATACGTTATGTATATGATATATATGTCATGTATAAGATATATATTGCCATGAAGGGGCTTACTTTCGATCATGGCCGGTGACGTTCTATACATTATCCCGCTTATTACACGGCTTGCCAAAACGAAAAGATGACTTCACATGTTGTCTTTTTACAATTTATTTGTTACCAGCATTCGTCGTGTTGATCCGCAGAGAAATAGTCCTTAAATGATGTAGGTGTCGCTTAGCAACCGAGTATGCATATCTATATGTGATGTGTGTGTGTGTGTGTGTGTGCGTGTGTGTATATATATATATATATATATATATCTATATATATATATGATATATACGTGGTGTGTGTGGTAGGGCTGAACGATTTTAAGAAAAAATTGATTTTTCTGGTAGAGATTGCGGTTTCAATTTCAACCACGATTTATTTTCTTTAAATCAAGTTTCAGTATAAATTAATATAACCAATGAATTCCATTAAGGTAATGCAATAATGAAAACTGCTGGCAACAGATTTCAAATGCAAGACTGTTTATTCAAGTACCTATGAAACAACAACCAAAAAAGTCAAATAAAAAGGCAGCCCTCTTTCTTAAGTAAACTTGCTTCAATGGCTCATCAGCATCAAAATAATTGCACTTTTGTAAAATAAAACAAAAACAAAAAAACAAAAACAAACCGCAGCTTTGACGATCCCAAAATCGTAATGCTTGAGATCGCGATTTTCGGTCGAAAACGATAGATCGTTCAGCCCTAGTGTGTGGGGAAGGTGGAGATGTTATGTATATATATGATATGTATGTTATATATATGGTATGTATAATCTATATATACGTGGTGTGTGCGGGGAAGGTGGAGATGGAGGCGCAGGTGGAGGCGGAACGGGAGGAGGAGAATTCCCGGCAGGCGGTTCAGGAGCAGGAGCGCCGGGACCGGGAGCTAGCGCTCCGGATCGCCCAGAGCGAGGCGGAGCTCATCCCCGAGGAGACGCAGGCCGACGCGCTGCTGCGCAGGTAACACACACACACACACACACACACACACACACACACACACACACACACACACACACACACACACACACACACACACACACACACACACACACACACACACACACACACACACACACACACACACACACACACACACACACACACACACACACACACACACACAGGAACTCGAAAAGGATTTCATCGGGATATGTGACTCTCACCAGATGTTCATTCATTTTATTCATTCATTCATTCTATTTATTCATTCATTCGTTCTATTCATAGTTTTCATTTTATTTATTTATTCATTCATTCATTTTATTCATGTATGCATGTATACATTATTCATTTGGGTTTGTCTGTCCTTTTAACTGTAACCTCTCTTATTGTTTTCCTGTTTCTCTCTCTCTCCCTCTCTCATCACTCTCTCACAACGTCTGGGTCCCTCTCTCTGGGTCCCTCTCTCTGGGTCCCTCTCTCTGGGTCTCTCTCTCTGGGTCTCTCTCTCTGGGTCTCTCTCTCTCTCTCTCTCTCTCTCTCTCTCTCTCTCTCTCTCTCTCTCTCTCTCTCTCTCTCTCTCTCTCTCTCTCTCTCTCTCTCTCTCTCTCTCTCTCTCTCTCTCTCTCTCTCTCTCTCTCTCTCTCTCTCTGGGTCTCTATGTCTCTCTCTCTCTAGTAACGGTTCATCAGGTGCCCCATCATCTCCAGACCGAGCCGCGTAAGGACCAAGTTTCACGACCTTTGACCCCCCGTCCTCCCAGAGCTCTATCGACCCCACCCCCCACTTTGACCTCCGACCCCTGAGCCCGCACCTTCCCTGCATGCTTCCAGATAACCTTTGACCCTAACATGGAGACCACCTTTCTCCAGCAAGCTACAACACTAGCCTCTCTCTCTCTCTCTCTCTCTATCTGCCTCTCTCTCTCTCTCTCTCTCTGCCTCTCTGCCTCTCTCTCTCTCTCTCTCTCTCTCTCTCTCTCTCTCTGCCTCTCTCTCTCTCTCTCTCTCTCTCTCTCTCTCTCTCTCTCTCTCTCTCTCTCTCTGCCTCTCTCTCTCTCTCTCTCTCTCTCTGTCTCTGTCTCTGTCTCTGTCTCTGTCTCTGTCTCTGTCTCTCTCTCTCTCTCTCTCGTAACACTACTGCAACACTGCTGGCCCCTCCCCCTCTAATCAGGGGGTCAGTAGTAATTGGAGCACAAACGTGATTGGCTGGTTTGGTAAGAGGACGTGTGATCCGTCCTCCAATCAGAGGGTTAGGGAAATCTGAAATGGGAGGAGTCAAGGAATGACCTTGCTCGTCTGTGATTGGTCAGAGTGAGCGTGGCGTAATGTTGACCCTTGACCCTTGTGTTTGCAGTGCCGGTGCCGGCGGGAAGTTGAAGGGTTTGACCATGTAGGTTTGACCTCTGACCTCTCCGACATCACCGCTCAGTCTGTGAGCTCTTCCTGGTTATCTGTTCTTTCCATCGCCCGGTGCTCGTCAGTGGTTAGCAGCTAAGCTACGTCCGCTTGCTCCTCATTAGCCAGGTGTAGCGCCTCACCTGGTGGGCGGAGTCTCTGGCCTCGTTAGCACCGTTAGCCTCGTGTGTGTGTGTGTGTGTGTGTGTGTGTGTGTGTGTGTGTGTGTGTGTGTGTGTGTGTGTGTGTGTGTGTGTGTGTGTGTGTGTGTGTGTGTGTGTGTGTGTGTGTGTCATTAGAGCGGGTGTTTTCCTGTGCGTCTGAGAGAAGACATTCTCAACCTGTTGATGAGGAGCAGACCGAGACGAGTACATGTGAGCCTGGGTGCCTCACATCAGTGGAGCTGCTGCCGTCTCCTCCAGCCCCCCACCACACCCCCACCCCCAAGTTATATATATGGGATGTATGGGACCCTGATCAGAGAGACCTGGGTGGGGGGGGGGGGGGGGGGGGGGGGGGATCGAGAGACCTGGGGGGGGGGGGGGGGGGGATCGAGAGGCACAGGTTTCGCTTGCGGCGCGACGTCAACAACGTGCCCCCTAGAGCCGGCGTGGAGCGTTTGATCAGAGCTGCTCCCTGCTCCTCTCTCCTCTCTCCTCTCTGCTCCTCTCTCCTCCACCCTCCTCCTCTCTCCTCCACCCTCCTCCTCTCTCCTCCACCCTCCTCCTCTCTCCTCCACCCTGCTCCTCTCTCCTCCACCCTGCTCCTCTCTCCTCCACCCTGCTCCTCTCTCCTCCACCCTGCTCCTCTCTCCTCTCTCCTCTCTCCTCTCTCCTCCACCCTGCTCCTCTCTCCTCCACCCTGCTCCTCTCTCCTCCTCTGTGCTCCTCTCTCCTCCACCCTGCTCCTCTCTCCTCCACCCTGCTCCTCTCTCCTCCTCTGTGCTCCTCCCTGAGCCTCCCTCACCCCTCTCTAATCCTATCTTCTCCTCTCTCCTCATCTGCTCCTCTCTGCTCCCTGCCCCTCCTTTCACCTCCCTGCTCCTTGTCCTCCCTTCTCCTCCCTACTCCTCCTCTACTCCTCCCTTCTCCTCCCTACTCCTCCTCTACTCCTCCCTTCTCCTCCCTACTCCTCCTCTACTCCTCCCTTCTCCTCCCTACTCCTCCTCTACTCCTCCCTACTCCTCACTTCTCTTCCCTGCTCCTCCCTTCTCCTCCCTGCTCCTCCCTGCTCCTCCCTGCTCCTCTCTGTCCTCTCTCTCCCTCCTTGCGTCCGACCTGCTCCTCATTCTGTTTTTCTTATTTATTCCTCCTTTTGTTTCCTGTCTTTGTCGTCAACTCTCCCAGACAGGAAACCAGCCTCCCCTTAAATAACAGGGTTATGGTTAGACAGCCGCGTCCCAGTCTGGCACTGGGTGTTTGGTTGGCTGCGGTTTCTCGGCCTGATCAATCATTGGTCGGTTCTGACAGGACGTGTCCCGCCCCCACAACAGGCGGATAAACATCAACACTGTCATTAGCCCGCCTGTGTTTGAGGTCACACCTCCGCGCGTTCCATTAGATACCTGTGTGACGGCCGCCCAGATTCCCATTTCCTGTTGCGCAGTGGATCGGAAAATTACACGTCATTCGCCCCCCTGCCCCCCCCCCCCCCCCCCCCCCCTACCGTCAACGCAACACAAAGGGGGTTACGGACCCCTTAAGTCCTCGCAGACCCTCCTTGCGTCCACCGCAAGGGCCGGACGTGCGCCTCCTAAAAATTGTAACCTTCCGTTGAGGCGATGCAGCAGCGAGGGCTGTGATTGGTCCGCTCACTAAAACCCGACGCAGAACCAAAACAGGTTCACGACTGCGTTGCGTCAACGCGGGACCATAACCGAGCCTCTCGAGACGCCTTAGCTAGCGTACAGAGCGTCCGCCTCAAGGGCCTCCAGGGTGGAGCGTACGGGCGTAGCTTTGACTCTGACCACCTCCTCAGTTCAGGAGGTAGAGCGGGTCGGTCGCCGGTTCCATTCCCACCTCCTCCTTGCAGCGTCGACGAGTCTCTGAGCAAGGCACCTCACTCTGACTGCTCTCGACCGGCTGGCTGGCGCTCTGCACGGCTGACACCGCCGTGTGTGTGTGTGTGTGTGTGTGTGTGTGTGTGTGTGTGTGTGTGTGTGTGTGTGTGTGTGTGTGTGTGTGTGTGTGTGTGTGTGTGTGTGTGTGTGTGTGTGTGTGTGTGTGTGTGTGTGTGTGAATGAGTCTGTGTCAATGTGTATGAGTGTTACTGTGAGGCAATTATTATAAAGCTCTTTGAGCCACTGGTCTGAAGGCGCTCTCTGAATGCTGTCCTTTCCTGTTCAGCACTCAGGGAATGTAATGGTGTGTAGGGTTTAGGACTCACTTCAGAACTGGGGAGCAACAGGTTCACAACCACTCCCCGCTATCTGTCTGATCCAGACCACCCAGACACTGTGTTGACCACTGACCAGGGCTTCCACCTACGGGAGATTTAGTTATTTAATTGTGCAGCATTGACGACAGATTTGTAGTTCATCTCAGAATCAAAATAACTGAATAATTGTATCCATTTGAGGTATGACTTAACCATTTAAGTCTTAAGTCTTGGATTGGGTGTCCCTTTTTGAATTGTAAGTTTGCTATTTTAAAGGTTTCATTTGTTTTGATTCGTTATTATGATTTACCTATTATTTGGGGTTAGCGTTTGTCTATAGGGGTATTATGGGGTTAGTCTCTACCCCATAATCTACCCCTCTGGTGTAGTCCATGTTATCCATCACTTTCACTTTCACTTTCGTTTGCTTTATTATTGTTTTTTTTATACCAAATCCTGAATCTTTCAATCATATTCTGTTACATAGTTTCAACATGACTCTATGTTCACCATGTTGCGTTCACAACTATAAGCAGGGTTAGCCTTGGCTAGCTCGTGCCCAACTGTGCTACATGCTAACTGTGTCTATATCATACTGCTCCCCCAGGGAGGAAATGGCCATGGAAATGACCGAGATCCTCGCTAGGTGGGTAGCATCCGCCTCGCAACCGCATCAAACCGCGGAAATCTCCCGTTTCATTCAAATCTTTAAACCAAAATGAAGTGTTTTGAATCACACCGATTCCCTTTATTTTGATAGGACCATTTGCTTAATCTCTGATGTTTTCAACCAGATTATCAACTTTTAATTTCAGGTTAATTCCTAAAGACAAAATCTTTAATCCTCTCCTCAAAGCCAATGATTAAGGTGAATCAGGTCGCTCCACACATGAAACACAGGAACTCTCCGGTGAATGAAGGCTGCTCATTAAGTCTCCAACACGTGTTAACCTGGTCGGCCAAGGCCGGCGAGAGGAGGCCGAAAGGAGGCCGAGAGGAGGCCGAGAGGAGGGTGGGCCGAGGCCACGGCCTTGACGAGCTCTGCCAACGACCCAGCTGGTGCTTATGTGCTGCTTTGCCGCGCCGCGCAGGGCCGTTTGGCTAGCTGCCTCGTTAGCTTACTTAACAGGTAGCGCGAATGGGCGCGGTGTCAGCCCAAGGCTAACCGCTAGCACGTATCCCTCGCGGCGCGGCTAGGGAGGCTGCGTCTCCGCCAAACAGCTGATTAGCTCATACCTGTAAATCAATACTGGGAACACGAAGGCTTCAGCAGGAAATGAGGGCGTAAGAGAGAGAGATGGCAGGAAATCGAGGTGATGGAGGAGAGACGGCAGGAAGCGAGGGCTTTAGAAGGAGAGGCGGCAGGAAGTGAAGGTGAGACAGCAGGAATTGTAGGTGAGACAGCAGGAATTGAGGGCTTTAGTAGGTGAGACAGCAGGAAGTGAAGGAGAGATAGCAGGAAGTGAAGGTGAGACAGCAGGAAGTGTAGGTGAGACAGCAGGAATTGAGGGCTTTAGTAGGTGAGACAGCAGGAAGTGAGGGCTTTAGTAGGTGAGACAGCAGGAAGTGAAGGAGAGATAGCAGGAAGTGACGGCTTTAGAAAAAGAGAGCTCTTCTCTCTTCTTCTTTGAAGGTTAGGTCCTCGTTGCCATGGGTTCGCCTCCAGGCAGCTGCTGTCATGGTGACACTGAACCAATCGGATTAGAGTATGGGTGAGGACCCGCCCACCAGGGCCGGTGGACCAAGTGCTCTTTGCTGCAGCAGAGTGGTCATGTGATCCTCTGACCCGGGACTGAATCCACAGCGTGGACCACATCCCAGAATGCTCAGCGAACGGCAGCCAGCATCGTGGAGGAAGATAGAGGGGCAGATTCTGTTTTCAGTACAAAATATATCAGATCAACAACTGTTTGTCATCAACGAGCTCACACACTCATTCTGTCTTTTTATATTTCATATAAAGATATATCAGTATATCAGTACATCTATATAGATATATCTATATATGGTCTTTCCGTGCCTTTATGGGCTGTGCAGTGGTTTGAAGAGAGAGGGAACACTTGTAGCATCACACCTTGTCACAAATATTTGGCCTGTTAAGCCCTTTGAGACTGTAATGGTGATTAAGGGCTATACAAATAAAATTGAATTAAAATTGAATTGAATCAGACTACAGATTGCTCATGGGTTAAGGCAGTGGAACCCGCAGCACTAGAAGGTGTATTGCTCAGGGGTTAAGGCAGTGGAACCCGCAGCAGTAGAAGGTGTATTGATCAGGGGTTAAGGCAGTGGAACCCGCAGCACTAGAAGGTGTATTGCTCATGGGTTAAGGCAGTGGAACCCGCAGCACTAGAAGGTGTATTGCTCAGGGGTTAAGGCAGTGGAACCCGCAGCACTAGAAGGTGTATTGCTCAGGGGTTAAGGCAGTGGAACCCGCAGCACTAGAAGGTGTATTGCTCAGGGGTTAAGGCAGTGGAACCCGCAGCACTAGAAGGTGTATTGCTCAGGGGTTAAGGCAGTGGAACCCGCAGCACTAGAAGGTGTATTGCTCAGGGGTTAAGGCAGTGGAACCCGCAGCACTAGATGGTGTATTGCTCAGGGGTTAAGGCAGTGGAGGGTTCAGACTCCATCCTCTCGTTCCATTCCTGAAGATCTCTCCTCTCTCACGGTGGGACCCCCCCCCCCCCCCCCCCCCAGGACGGACCCCGCCCCCCAGGACTGACCGCCTCACCGGACGGGGAGACGTGGGCATGCTGTAACACTCCCTCCCGCTCTGGCTCCCAGCCCTCCCAGTGCTCTCTCCCAGTAACCCCCCCGGACCCCCGTCCTGTTCTGCGTTGGCTTCGGCTCAGCGCGCCAAATGAACCGCCATTTGAATATGCAAATAACGGCCGCCGTTTGTTTTACCCTCCAGGTGTTGTGGTTCGGGGGCGGGGGGGGGGGGGGGGCTGTGATTAGCGCTGTCGGGCTTTCTGACCGCAGTCCAACACTTGGGGAGTTTCCAGCAGTTTAATCGTGAGCGCTGCAGATTTGTGTAACTGGCAGCGAGACTAGTGTAGTAAACAGTGTGGGCTCCCCCCCCCCCCCCCCCCCCGACCTCTGGCCAACGCTGGGGGGGTAAAACAAACCGTTTAAAACAATAATTTCTAGAGAATCCAGTCCAAGACTTTCTCTCCCTCTCTATCGCGCCTCCTTCCCTCTTTCTCTCTCTCTCCATCTCCCCCCGTCGCTGGACTCCCCTCCCCTCTACTCTCCTCCCGGCTGTGTGACAACTTCCTGTGAGCGGGAGGGTGACTTCCTGTGAGCGGACGGTGACTTCCTGTGTGCGTTACCGTGTCTCCTGTCCAGGGGGCCGCTGGTGCAGGCGTCCAAGGCGGCGGCGGGCGTGAAGAAGTACGAGCTGAGCAAGTGGAAGTACGCCGAGCTGCGCGACGCCATCAACACCTCCTGCGGTGAGTCCGTCCGTCTATCCGTCACCGGTCACGTGCTCCGGTAACCGACCTATCGCGTGCCGCCAGGTCGGCGCGGCAACGTTGCCAGTGAGGTTCAGCTGGACTCAGTCACTGTAGGAGGAGAGCGGATCCCATGAGGGCTTCGTCATAAATCAGGGATTGTCCAAACAGATAGCGTTGGTTGAGTGACACTCTGCTCGGCCACGTTAATCACACCCCTGTGTATCTGTCGTGGAGCCCTCTATCTTTGGTAAACAGGTACTGCTTTGGTAAAGGAGGCACTGGGGTCGGACCGCCACGTCTGGAGGCATCCCAGCGCAGCCCACTCCCGGGTAGAGGAACAACGATTTCCCCGGGTGACGAGTCGAGGAACAAACGTTCCCGTCAATTTTCTCCCATTTCTCAGAGTTCCGTCTCCGTCTGTCGGAGCTTAGGGGGGGGTTCGGGTGGAGGGGAGGTGGGTGGAGGAGGAGGACGACGGGGTGGGGGTAGCGGTCGGGGGGGGCAGACCGCCAGCGGAAGCCTGGATATTAATGGTCCCAGCGGAGGGAGCCGGCCCCCGGCGGGGCAGAGACGCAGCGCTGTTATCAGACGCTCCCTCCCTGAGGCCGGGGGCTGAATACAGATGTGCCGCCGCTGCCGCCGCCGCCGCCGCCGCCTGACGACGTGCTGACAGACTGAAGAGTGTTCAGGGACGCTGCCGCAGCCCACGCCACCACCACCACAACCACCACCCCCGCCTCCACCAATTACCCCCCCGCCTCCGCCCCCACCAGCAGCGGCACTGCAAATTAGCCGTGCATGCGACGAGTGCAGAGCAGAGCTTTGTCTCCCTTGTTGTCTTTGACGTGCTGCCCCCCCCCCCCCCCCCCCCCCAGAGTGTTTTTCTCCCCTTGGCGGAGCTGAGCGTGACGGAGCCACTTGGTGTGCGTTGAGCATCTCGCCGCGTGACCGCACGGCTGCAGAGCTGCAGACGCTCATCTGGAGAGACGGGACGCGTCTCCGTCCGTCCGTCCGTCCCCCCTCGCTGTCCCCTGGCCGTCTGTCCGTCCAGCTCCGCCCCGGCAGATGTCGACGTGTAGCGCGCTCCGCTGCTCCTCTGTTGTGTCTGGTGTGATGCGTCTCGGCGTCGTCACGGGGACCGTGTCTGATGGCGGTACGGAGGCGGCTGCGTTATCATGGCGATTGTAGAGTCCATTTTATCTCCAAAGCCTTTGATCGCGGTCACCGTCTCTAAGGGATTCCGGGGCCCCGTGTTATACCCCTCCTCCTCACTCCGGGGGGGGGGGGGGAGGGGTCAGATATACCGGCAGCACAGAACCAATAGAAACACCTGGGCGAGCAGCTCAAACTTTTCCCATTTTAACATCAGCTCGTTTGCTATTCAAATTCATTCGTCATTTATTATTCGTCACTATTGTGTACTTTGACCTGAATACATATTTTATCTGTATTATAAATTAATTTGTTAAACTTAAGTTTCCAACTTTCATATTTTACCTTTAACTCCCGTGTTCGCTGCCTGCTGTTTGTCCATCGATCGGCCCGTTCCCGCCCTTCCACCCATGTGAAGACTTAATCTTGGCCAATCACAGCTCAAGTGCCGCCCGATTGGCCCAGACTGTTACGGTCGTCCTCTTGGGTCTCTTGTACAATCAAAGTGTCACAAGAGAGACTGGAAGTGGACGCTCATTACCTGATGAAGTCATTACCGGGAGGGGAGGTGAAACTGAAAGTGAAAGTAAGATGTGGTTGTTTGTTGTATGTCTGCAGACATTGAGCTGCTGGCCGCCTGCAGGGAGGAGTTCCACCGGCGCCTGAAGGTCTACCACGCATGGAAGTCCAAGAACAAGAAGCGTAACACGGACGGACCCGACCTGCGCGCCCCCAAGTCCATCACCGACTACGGTGAGACCGGAACTACACCAGTTCAGACCAGTACCAGAACAGTCTAGTACCAGTACCAGACCAGAACCACACCAGTTCAGACCAGTACCAGAACAGTCTAGTACCAGTACCAGACCGGAACCAGACCAGTACCAGTACCAGACCAGTATTAGCCCCAGTACAAACCAGTATCAGACCATTTTAGTCTTGGTACCAGACCAGTACCAGACCCAGACCAGACCGGTACCAGACCGGTATTAGTCCCAGTACCAGAGCAAAAAATGAACCACACACACACACACCTTTGGTTCAGATGTGTTCTGCTGCTGGATGAGTCCTAAACCCACCCTCCCACGTGTTGCCCAAAGGCCCTGTGGTAACGGTGTAGGTTTGTATCCTGCACCTCGTGTGTCTCCTGGTGATCCGGTCTGGAGCGTCGTAGTCCGCAGGACAGACCCTCCTGGGTTTGATGGATCCCGACCCGGTGACGCGTTGATGTGATGTTTTAATTCAAACCCCTCTGACCGGTCCGTACCGCCTGCATCCGGTCTGGAGCCGCACACACACACACACGGGGGTCCACACCCTCTGGTTCCTCTCTCTCCTCCACCCTCCTCCCTCTGCTCCACCTTGCCTCTCTCTCTGTCTGTCTGTCTGTCTCTCTCTCTCTCTCTCTCTCTCTCTCTCTCTCTCTCTCTCTCTCTCTCTCTCTCTCTCTCTCTCTCTCTCTCTCTCTCTCTCTCTCTCTCTCTCTCTCTCTCTCTCTCTCTCTCTCTCTCTCTCTCTCTCATTCACCACTTCTATCTCCTCGTGCCACCCATCGAGTTGTCATGACGACAAAGAGCTCTCGCTTGGAGCCTCCGTCGATGCGCGCCGTCTTGTTTAGACTACTGATTGGCACACAGACAAGCGCACACATACACACACACACAGAAACAGACGCACACACGCGCGCGTGCGTGCACACACACACGCACGCACGCAGCACACACACACACAGAGAAACGCACTCACACACACACACCTATCCAGCAGCCCGCTACATGAGGAGCAGGACCAATCAGACGCTGAGCTCCTCCGTCTGCAGACGTTTAATTAGCAGACCGCGGGGATTCTGGCGTCGCAGAACATCCCATAATAATCCCCCGACAGCTGCTAGAGAGTGGTGCACCTGGAGAGGCTGGTGAACACGCACCCTCTCTCTGGTGCCCGGGTGATGACCGGGCTCATGTCAGCCTTACTGTCAGGGTGGGAACACAACAATGATGTCATCGCTTAGAACTCGTCTCATTGGTTGATAGTTACCATTAAAGTAGTGTATAAAGGATATAGTGCAGGGGTCTTAAACTCAACTTACCTGGGGGCCGCTGGAGGGAGAGTCTGGGTCAGGTTTGGCCGCATCAAGTATTCCACAAAAAAAAGGAGCACAACTGACCCAAGCTAGAATTAGATAACATTGTTTATGTAATCGCTGACAACAGGGGACAATTCATAGTCGTTGGTGTAAACCAAAACATTTTAGCGTCCTTTGGTTTTTGTCGGGACATCTGGTCACCCTACCACAGGTGCTATAAAAGCATAGCAAGCGACTCGGCTGAAATGTGTGTTCGACAACAACGTGCGGGCCGTACTCACATTACATTTTCGATCAAGTAGAGGGCCACAAAATATCATCCCGCGGGCCTCAATTGGCCCCCGGGCCGCGAGTTTCAGACCCCTGATATAGTGGTTATCATTCATGATGTTCATACATGTCCTCCCGTGTTTCTACTCTTCCCGTTGTCCTGTTGTTGTTTTTGTCGATTGTTGTTTCATTGTTCCTGAATCAATGTTTTGTTTCTGATGTGTTGTGCGACACTGTTTCCTGTGTGTGTGTTGTTTATTGTGTTTGTTTGTGTGTGTGTGTGTGTGTGTCTGTGTCGTGTGTGTAACCTACCGTGTTTACTCCTTCAGGTCGCATCACGCCAGCCAAGGCAGCATGTAAGTGTGCTACTGCTAGCCGCTAACGCTGCCTGCTACCGCTAAGCCTTGACCCCCCCCCCCCCCCCATTAACACACAGCTAACTGTAGCGGCGCACAGCGGGGGGCTCACAGCAGGGGGGCTGCCAGACTGGGACCCCCTACGGGGGCACTGGGTGTGGTGGTCTGTCGGACTGGGACCCCGGACGGGGGCACTGGGTGTGGTGGTCTGTCGGACTGGGACCCCCGACGGGGGCACTGGGTGTGGTGGTCTGCCGGACTGGGAACATAATTTCTGTTTCTTCTCTGTTGGTGATACTGGGGAGAGAGGGGAGGGGGGAGGGAGAGGGAGAGGAAAAAGGAGGGGGGAGGGAAAGTACAGCAGGAGAGGACAGAGGAAGCGAGAGATGGAGAGAAAGAGAGAGAGATGAAGATGCAGAGAGAGAGAGAGAGGGGAAGAGGATTCCCATAGCAACAGAAGACCTGTATTCAGGTGTAGAGTAGTATGGCCCAGCATCGTGTTATGAGAGGGAGAGATAGAGAAAGGGAGAGAGTATTCAGGTGAGAGAGAGAGAGAGAGAGAGAGAGAGGGAGAGAGAGAGAGAGAGAGAGAGAGAGAGAGAGAGAGAGAGAGAGAGAGAGAGAGAGAGAGAGAGAGAGAGATGAGAGAGAGAGAGAGAGAGAGAGAGAGAGAGAGAGAGAGAGAGAGAGGGAGGGGGAGAGGGGGAGAGAGAGAGAGAGAGAGATTGTTAAAGACACCAGCAGTATGCTGCCGTCATCTCCTGGATCGCTATTGGTCCTGTTATAAATAAGGCTCCATTGACGCACTCGCAGACTGTAAACCATCGACTTGTTTTATCATGATTCATTTTTTTTATTCAAGCGCTCGTTGTGACCGCCGGGGCGAAGCATCGAGACATCGACCCCCTCCCCCCCCCCCCCGCTCTGATGTCATCGCCTCGGCCCCGCGTCCAATCACGTCCCGCCGGGTGATCCCTCACGCCCACGCCCCGCCCCCGCCCAGCCATTCGATTCGCCAAACCGATAAAAACAAGGCCTCATGTCTTTGAAGTGATGAATAGGAAGTGACCCGCTGAGGCTTCCTGTAGGCGGCGGCCCTCGGTACGAGAGGTGCCGTCGCATCTGAAAGGTCAAAGGTGTGGACTGATGCATCCTGGGTAGAGTCAAGCGGAGCCGGTTCCTCGGGGAACGACTCGCTGGCCGACCGTTGGGTTCTCTAGGGAACATCGCTGGGTTCTCTGGTGAACATCGTTGGGTTCTCTGGTGAACGTCGCTGGGTTCTCTAGTGAACATCGTTGGGTTCTCTAGTGAACATCGCTGGGTTCTCTAGGGAACATCGTTGGGTTCTCTAGTGAACATCGCTGGGTTCTCTAGTGAACATCGTTGGGTTCTCTAGTGAACATCGCTGGGTTCTCTAGTGAACATCGCTGGGTTCTCTGGTGAACATCGCTGGGTTCTCTGGTGAACATCGCTGGGTTCTCTGGTGAACGTCGCTGGGTTCTCTAGGGAACGTCGCTGGGTTCTCTAGTGAACATCGCTGGGTTCTCTAGGGAACATCGCTGGGTTCTTTAGGGAACACCACTGGGTTGATCCACTGTTCCGTTCCTCTGTTCATTAGATATCAACATGACCCTCTCCTTAACTGATAGTATTCTGGAGAGCTGGCTCCGTACTGCGGGCTCTGTTGGTCCAGAACTGATAACCTCCTCCTCCTGCTTGAGACCTGGACTCTGGTCCCCTCAGTCTCCACGTCTCTGGTCTCTGGCCCATGACCCAGATCTTAAGCCTAATTTGCAACCCCACTACTTACAGTTTGGGCGAATGCTTCCACACGCAGCCTCTGCCTGTGACACCAACGTTAGTTTGCTCTGGCTGCGTGCTGGTTCTGAGAGAGCAGTGACCAAACCCTCCTCACTGAGCCCAGAGGTTGGGTTCTAGTTCTGTTCCTGAGAGAGCAGTGACCAAACCCTCCTCACTGAGCCCAGAGGTTGGGTTCTAGTTCTGTTCCTGAGAGAGCAGTGACCAAACCCTCCTCCCTGAACCCAGAGGTTGGGTTCTAGTTCTGTTCCTGAGAGAGCAGACTCCTAACCCTCCTCCCTGAACCCAGAGGTTGGGTTCTAGTTCTGTTCCTGAGAGAGCAGACTCCTAACCCTCATCACTGAGCCCAGAGGTTGGGTTCTGGTTCTGAGAGAGCAGACTCCTAACCCTACAGCTCCTGGCGAGTCCGTCTGCAGTCGAGCTGCTGTCTCTCCTTTAAAAGGCACCATGAGAGAGATGCACCGTGAGAGAGATGCTGTTTATTGGTGCTGATGGAGAGTGGTTGTCATGGTGATTGTTGGGTCTCGGCCGATGAACAGATGCTGGCATGCTTTTTTTTTTCTCGTTCGTTCTTTCAGGGCGAAATCGCGAAGGCAAAATAAGTAATATTGATCCGCCTTTCAGCATATTAATCTCATGTTTGTTCCTGTCCACGGGAATCACAAATCAAAACTCAGGGCTCCGGGCTTTTAACTGAACTTTGGATTCTGAAAGCAAGTGGCAAACTCTCCTTTTAGCTTCATGGCATGAAGCGTGTGACGTAGAGGCATGGCTCACCGCGAACCTGCTGCTGGAGACGTAAGCTTCTACGGCCATGTCACGACGTCACAATGTCATGTCACCACAACATCGCAACATCATGATGTCATGTCACCACGACGTCGAGGTTTCATGATGTGGTGATGACCTCGACGTCTCACCCACTAACCTCCCCCCCATTCCCTGCTGGCTCCACTTATAGAGCAACCACACCCTCACATTCCCCCACCCCTATTCAGCCTCCCTCAGTAGACAGTCGTAGGGGCCTCCGAGGCTATAGGCGCTGCCATCCCATAATACACAGGGTGCCGTGCTCTCCGTCTGGCTGGTTCCCCCCGCCACTGGGCAGAACGGTTCTCTCTAGTGACAACAAGCCCCCTTCTCCCTCTCTCTCTCTCTCTCTCTCTCTCTGTCTCTGTCTCTGTCTCTGTCTCTCTCTCTCTCTCTCTCTCTCTCTGTCTCTCTCTGTCTCTCTCTGTCTCTCTCTCTCTCTGTCTCTCTCTGTCTCTCTGTCTCTCTCTCTCTCTCTCTCTCTCTCTCTCTCTCTCTCCCCCCCCCCCCCCCTAGTAGGGTAGGACTGTGGGGGTAACTATGAGAGGTTGAACCATCAACAGGGGTTTTTCTTTAAGCCTTTTCATCCACATGGGGATCAAAGTTCACCGTGTTTTCTAATATGGGGGTTACAGGTCACCATGTTTTCTTTTTGGGGTTAAAGGTCACCGTGTTTCCTAGCGGTTGGGTTCTTCCATCAGGGTGCATTCTGGGGGCTGAGTCAGACGGTGAACTGGGTTTAGCTTCTCACGGTTTCCTTTCCCTGGTTCTTCCATCACTGGCTTCGGGCTGTAGGGAGTACGGCACCATTCCCAATACGGAGATTAAATATGTATTCTATATTTATGTATCCATATATATAAATATATCTATATGCGTGTTTGTTCTTTCAACACCTCTAACTGGGTTTTATTTCAGTTTTCAAACTGTCTCTCTTTCGCTCGGGGTCTCTAAGCCCCGCCTCCCACATTGGTGGGGGGCGGGGAAACCCAATGCGTCCGACTGACGCCCGTCTGGTCCAATCCCCTCACAGCCCAGGCCAACCCGGCCCCGCCCCTCCCGGTGCGGCAGCAGGAGGTGGCCATGAACCGGCAGCAGCGGTACTTCCGCATCCCGTTCATCCGGCCGGGGGACCAGTACAAAGACCCCCAGGGCAAGAAGAAGGGCTGGTGGTACGCCCACTTCGACGGGCCCTGGATCGCACGCCAGATGGAGCTGCACCCCGACAAGCAGCCCATCCTGCTGGTGGCCGGTCAGTGGGGGGAGGGGGGGGGGGGGGGGGTTGTATGTGGGGGGGGTGGAGGAGGCGTTGTATGAGGGGGGGGAGCGTGTTGCTAACCTAGCCTGTCGCCAACCTAACGTGTAGCCAACCTAGCATGTCGCAAACCTAGCGTGTAGCTAACCTAGCTTGATGCTAACCTAGCGTGTCGCTAACCTAGCGTGTAGCTAACCTAGCCTGATGCTAACCTAGCGTGTCGCTAACCTAGCGTGTAGCTAACCTAGCCTGATGCTAACCTAGCGTGTAGCTAACCTAGCCTGATGCTAACCTAGCGTGTAGCTAACCTAGCCTGATGCTAAGCTAGCGTGTCGCTAACCTAGCGTGTAGCTAACCTAGCCTGATGCTAAGCTAGCGTGTCGCTAACCTAGCGTGTAGCTAACCTAGCCTGATGCTAACCTAGCGTGTAGCTAACCTAGCCTGATGCTAAGCTAGCGTGTCGCTAACCTAGCGTGTCCCCCCTCGCTCCTCCAGGGAAGGACGACATGGAGATGTGCGAGCTGAGCCTGGAGGAGACGGGGCTGACCCGGAAGCGCGGCGCGGAGATCCTGGCGCGGCAGTACGAGGAGATCTGGGAGCGCTGCGGCGGCGTGCAGTACCTGCGCAGCGCCATCGAGAGCAAGCAGGCGCGCCCCACCTACGCCACCGCCATGCTGCAGAGCCTGCTCAAGTGAGGCGGGGCTTTGGGGGGGGGGGCGTTGCCGCGGAGACCACAAAGGGAGAGGGGGACGGACTGGGCGGGGGCTGGGGGAGGGCGTTCCTGCTAAGGGTCATGTGGCCCACGGTGTGTCCGGTCCGTTGGGGTGGGGGGGGTTCCTGTTTGTGTCGGGCCGGGGGGGGGGATTTTGGGCCGAGAACCAAGAAAACAACGACGGAGCGATTAGAGCTGATTCACGCTGAACGATCACAAGCTCAGCCGTTTTTTGTAAAGGAATTATAATTTCTCTAACGTTTCTAACGCCTTAAACAGACAGAAACGACCACCTTAAGCCGAGCCTCGACGCTCTGGTAGGACTGTTCCAATGCTGCCTCCCCAAAAAAAAAATACAGAATGAAGATTTAGCATTTTACTTTTTAATTAAGTTCGTTTTTTTTTTTCTTTGTGCATAATTATGCAATTCCATGTACACTGAGCGTCTTACTGGTCTTAGCGGTGTCTTACTGGTCTGATGGTGTCGCCGGCCCTCTGTGATTCTGTCTCTACTTCCAACCTGCTGTTTACATGCTTGTACGTGTGTATCTGCATGCATGTGCGTGTGTATGTGCGTGCGCATGTGTGGTTGCGTGCGTGCGTTCATGCGTGTGCGTGCATATGCACGCATGTGCGTGCGTGCGTGTGTGCGTGCGTGTGCGTGCGTGTAGGTCCTACAGGGCAGCCCTTGCACAAGGAGAAATCAGGTCTTGTTCGTATCGGGGAGTTCTGCATCACTGTTAGGTTGGACCCCATCTCCCCGCCACTCCACTCTGTTTACTTACTGATCTAACAAAGTTTATATTTGTAACCTTTCTGTCTTCCCCGAGCGATTGTTGTTCTGGAGAATCTTACTTTGTGCTCTTTCCTGTTTGGGTTTCTTCGTCTTAATGTTGATGTGATTAAAAACTAAAATGGGAGGGGCTACATGACGGACGGACGACCCGCGACCCAATGACAAGAGGCTCCGCCTCCAATCCAACGCCATGATTAGGGTTCAAAATCAATTCTGTGTTTGCCTGAGATTAAAGTGTTCAGAGAAACGCACGCCAACATAATGTGGACTGTTGGGTTTATCGATGTCTCCGTTAGAGGAGACTCACTACGGCCGTATCGAGGACGGCTTTGTTCCTAAAACACGTTCCACACTTCCCAACATTCTTTGTCCACTTCCAAATCAATCCCTTGATTTTTCCTCATCTCCCTGTCCTCGGGGAGATGCTATTCGCTAGACGTGTGGTGTTCGTGTGGTGCTCCTTTAACCACCCAGATTGTACCGTTATGCAGACTGGCTCATGTTGCCATGTCAACAGTGGGTCCACCATACGTGGGCATATGTGTTGCTGGGCCTGACCTTGTCCACTGCTTCACCTGGGCTCACCTGAGCTCATCCTCCACGGCAAGGAGGAGGTGGAGAGAGCGAGGCAGGAGCGACCCGACACTGGAGCGGCTGTTTATTTGTGTTAGAACACGTTGAGAGCCAAGAGTGTGGGAGGAACACGACAGAGGAACACGCAGCAATAACCCCGCCCCCGGGCGACGTAGGGCCGTGCGTAGAACGCAGAGCAGGATGTAGAACAGAGCGTAGGGCCGGGCGTAGAACGCAGAGCAGGATGTAGAACAGAGCGTAGAGCTGGGCGTGGAACAGAACATAGAACGGGACGCAGAGCCGAACTGCAAATGCAGAAGAGAAGGTAGAACTGGCGATGCACCCTGAACACGCTCCCCGTGTCGTCCCCGGGGGTCCCACTAGGGGACGTCTCGCGCCCCGCCCGCTCTCAGCCGTCGCCCCGGCCCTCGCTTGCATGACGTTCTCCTCGAGGCAGAGTGACACCCGGGTGCCACACACACACCCCCACCTTGTGTTCCATGTTGTGCTTCTGTCCCGGTACATGCGGCCCGTCCTGGTACATGCGGCCTGTCCCGGTACATGCGGCCTGTCCCGGTACATGTGGCCTGTCTCGGTATAGGCGGTCTGTCGTGCGCCTCCACATCCATTACAATCATTCCCAGTAGCACTGCCTTTTTTCCACATGTGGGGTTTTCTAACGCTGATCTCTAACTGATGAATAAAAAACGCAATCCATCTTTCACTCTGCTGTCCGAGTCTCTTATTTTCTTTATTAAGGAACATAAACCAGACACACACATGACTCTAGATTATAAAACAGTTCACAGTTTAACTCTAGAACATTTTGTACAACACCTTTTGGTAGCCAACGGTTTTGTTGGCTGGGGAACAACCCTGATATTTACATAGTATTTACAGTACAGCTCTGACCTCCAGCTCTCGCTCAGCCGAGACTCGCTTTATCCAAGCAGAAAATATTAGACACTTTTTTATTTCCGTCTCCGTTTCAATTACTGTGAATTAGACTTCAGGTGGTTTCAGATCCAGTTTGACAGCAGACTGCTGCAGTGACGCCAAGGTTAAAGGTAAAATGTTTTTACATATGTACACATTGTATACAGGATCAGTTTTCTTAGCACACTGGACAACATAAATTGTTTACCGTATTCCGTCTGTCGCTTTTTCTAGATGCTTTTTGGGTTTTGATACAAAAAGAGCGAGCTTGATTCTACTGAGGTAACGAGCTCCTCTGCCAAAGTGTTCACACAGAGATGTGACCTCTGAACGTACACCAAAGAAGAGAGTCAAACACTGCACGCATCTCCCTAAAGACAGAACGTTAACTCTAAAGGACCATAACGTACCGACATCATCTGTCACAACGACTGAAGCGCTAGAAGCACCTGAACAAGTCTGAGATGGATGAGATCGGTTACCAAGCTTTAGTCCTTTTAAAAACTTTACGGGCTCAACTCGTCAGCAACGGAGTGAGGCCATGTCCGCGCTAAACGTGATCTCGGGGTCCTAAACGTGATCTCGGGGTCCTAAACGTGATCTCGGGGTCCTAAACGGGATCTCGGGGTCCTAAACGGGATCTCGGGGTCCTAAACGTGATCTCGGGGTCCTAAACGTGATCTCGGGGTCCTAAACGTGATCTCGGGGTCCTAAGCGTGATCTCGGGGTCCTAAGCGTGATCTCGGGGTCCTAAGCGTGATCTCGGGGTCCTAAACGGGGCCTCAGCTCAACGTGCTCAGGGGTCCCTCTGCTAGCGATCCTCCATCAGGTGCTTCAGGATTTCCTAAGATACCAAAAGCTGAACAAACAGAGCTCAGCGCTCGGGGTCTCCAGGCGGGGGTCTCCTCCTCCTCGTGGGGGTCCATGTGGGGGGAGGGAGGTCTTTGTCCGCGACCCCGTCCTCAGGGGGGGCCTCGGAGAGGGGGGGGGGGGGGGGGGGGGCGCTACGTGATCTGTTTGTTTGTGAGAGAGTGGAGAATGGGGGGAGGAGAAGAGAGGGTTGGAGGTGAGGGGTGGAGGAGGAGGATGGGGTGGACGAGAGGGATGGAGGAGGAGAGGGGTGGAGGAGGAGAGGGGTGGAGGAGGAGGATGGGGTGGAGGAGGAGGATGGGGTGGACGAGAGGGATGTCGGAGGAGAGGGCCGGAGGAGATGAGATCATTGTTGGCTGGCCGTCGTTCCATCAGACCTGGAAGGGAACCGTCACATCATTAAAGCCAACAGGAGATGACCTTTCTACAGTCGTATACTGCTCAGCACGGCCTCCCACGCCGTGTCGGGCGGTAAAACAATCAGCTAACGAGTTATTCTAGCAGCCAATCAGAGTAACCAACTGGAATGTCTTCCTGAGTATCGGTTTTACCCGGAGGTCGTTACAGACGAGTGGAGCTCAGAGTGAGGTAAACATCGGCTGAATCAAAGCTGATCAGCGCTGTGGTAACGCTGAGGAGCGATCAGAGCTGTTTAACTTTGAGAGAACGGCGAGCGGTCTACCGCTGGACGTGTTCTGAGGTTCGTCGTGGTGACAGCGGGTCTCTGTTGGCGGCCTGCCGCTACGCTGAGGAGAAGAAGTGCCTGGTCCCTTTCTGGTCCTCAGGAGATCTTTCTCAGCACCTCTGAACTAACCTAACCTCTAACCTCTAACCCTAGATTGTTGGTATTTGCACTTGGTTCTATGAACATCCTCACTGTACCGACAGCGATATATTGTTTCACTTCTTATGACAAATGTACGTATTGTAAGACGCTTTGGATAAAAGCGTCTGGTTAATGCCCTAAATGTAAATGTAATCTTTACTCGGTGAGCTTATGCCTGATCGTAGCGTTCAGAAAGATGAGCTCAGGGCAGCGGACTCTAGCGCTGGGATTTTGCGGGATTATTACGTTGACATTTACATTAAGGGCATTTAGCCGTATCGACTTACAATTAGTACATTTGTCAGAGGAAAAATTATTGATTGAACCCTTAGCCACGATCCCTGACCCGGGGGGTTATCAACGTCCTGTGAAAGCAAAGTGAGACAAGGTCTTCATGATCGGCCCAGACACACACAACCTCACCAGGAACCTGAGACCGTTCCAGTGTAGCCCCTGACACGCATCAGGGAGAGCTTCAGACTGACCCCGCTACGCAGGACTGAAGAGACCCTCGTTAAACCTCACGACTAATGACAGGAGATCTCAGGTTAACATCGTGTGGCCGTCTCCGTGACAGCTCAGAGCCCCATCAGGAGATACTCTGGTTCCCACACTCAGGACCACAGGAGAGGCTAACATCTCATCACACCAGGGGGAGCGGTTATTGCACAGAATAGCATCCTATGTAACACACACACACGTACACACACGTACACGTGTCTCCCCCCGGGAATACAGCACAGCGCTAGGGGGGAGGGGAGTTTACTGCCGTCTAATCTGTGAGCAGGGGGATCTTTCATCAGAAGACAGTGTTGTGTTGTTTGTGTGTTTGGATTAGCTTCCATCCTCATTCAGATTCCACGCACACTCCTGGGATTCTGTTTCTAGCAAATTACCTTTTCCCACTTCGACTTTCTGAAGGTAAAACACAGTACGCACAACAGTTACTTAATGGGGGCTGCCCAGTTCAACCGCAGTCTGCTACTGGTTCTACTGGGAGCTGACCAATACAACCGCAGTCTGCTACTGGTTCTACTGGGAGCTGACCAATACAACCGCAGTCTGCTACTGGTTCTACTGGGAGTTGACCAGTTCAACCGCAGTCTGCTACTGGTTCTACTGGGAGCTTACCAGTTCAACCGCAGTCTGGTACTGATTCTACTGGGAGATTACCAGTTCAACCGCAGTCTGCTACTGGTTCTACTGGGAGCTTACCAGTTCAACCACAGTCTGCTACTGGTTCTACTGGGAGCTTACCAGTTCAATCGCAGTCTGCTACTGGTTCTACTGGGAGCTGCCCAGTACAGACCCCTTCTGTATCTTATTACTTGATGGTTTCTACGTTGAGTCTTGGTCCTCCAGAGGATCCATGGGGGACCCTGAGGCTCTCTCACCTGGTGTTGTGATGGTCCAGGGTCCCGTCCTCCTACCCGGTCACTCCGCTGAGTGCACGGCCTCCAGCCTCCCTCCTGGAAGAGAGGGAACCAGAATCAGAAGACCGCACCAATAGATATGGTTAGAAGAGAAACCTGCTCCAGAGCAGACCTGCTCAGAACAAAATAACCGCTCCTCAGATGGAGCAGTGGGAGCAGAACCGACTTAAAGAACCGCTCCTCTGATAGGGAGCCGAACCAACCTAAAGAACCACTCCTCAGATAGAGAGCAGAACCGACACAAAGAACCACTCCTCAGAAAGAGCGTTGGGAGAAGAACCAACATAAAGAACCACTCCTCAGATAGAGATGGCAGCCGAACCAACTTAAAGAACCGCTTCTCCTCAGAGAGAGAGCAGAACCAACCTAAAGAACCTCCCCTCAGATAAGAGTTGGGAGCAGAACCAACATAAAGAACCGGTCCTCAGTGGTGGGAGCATACCCAGCGACGCCCCACCTCTGCTCACCAGGGAACCATTAGGATGAGGGTTAGGATCTAAAAAGAGCGACTGGTAAATCTGAGGTCGCGGCAGAGATGGTACGACCGCGAGGAGCGCAAAGAACCGAGCAGCAGAGAGCAAAACAGGACGCGTTCCTTGTGTTCTGCTGTGACTCACGTCGCTTCATCCAGCATTAACCACACCGCTGATGAATTGTAAATGTCACCGGTGAGGCGACAGGCCATGATAAATGTTGGATGAATGCCATGCAGATCTAATGCAGTGAAGGAGAAGGTCTCCATACTGCATGTTTTCTCTGCATTATGGATCCTCCCAGCCTGCCCTCTCAGACTGAAGGGAGGACGATGTAAAGCTGTTCTCCAGATTGAAAGAAAGCCAGACTTCTTCTTCCCATCATGTGGTCTGACTGTTTGCTCAGGCTCAGGTCCTGGATATTCTAACGGGTCACTTTGCTTCCGGGCAGCGTGTCTGAGTGTCAATGGGAATCAGAGCGGTTTCGGAACGGTTTGACCCAGGCAGTTTTTTGTTTGTACGGCTCCCGTTCCCTTGCTCTGATTGGTTGAAGGCCTGTCCAATTACTTCCAGAGGCGTTGTGGTCTGCGCACGGTGGTAACGCCCCTTGGAGGGCATAAACGAACAGAGAGGTTTCAGACTAATTAACAGTTTGCAATTAGTCTGGGGTTGCCAGTCTAGATAACCCAGCTCCCATGTTTTAGACGTGACCTCTAGACGATCCATCATTCCAGAGATAAGGTGTGAGAACAGGTGGTGATTTTCTATCAGATCTCTCCGTGGACATCATAGAGGAGCCGTGGCTGAATCGAGACTGGATCTAAAAACCATCAATAACTTATACGGCGTTCCACCTATCAGATTCGTCCGTCGTGTTGCCATGACGTTACCATGGCGCCGGTCCAAATGAGCTGCGCGGAGGCTGAGTCGAGATCCTTCAGAAATGGCATTCAGCCGTGTGACCCACTTCCAACGCTCACCTGTTGCTCAGGAGATACGAACACAGACGTCTGTCAGAGCACGGCGGTCTCAAACGCTGAGCCTCACTGCCAGAGCAGACATATTGATTCCACACAAAATGTCAGCCGGGCAGGAAGTCACTCCGTGGGTTCGCTGGTTTGGAATCAACAACAGCGAATAGGCAGTTGTCTACGTAAAGGAGCTTGGCGGTGGAAATAGGCTTTTCCTCGTGTCCATAGAGATAATCATCCCACTGAGGTTCCAGACATGAATGTCCTCACGTTTAGTGTTTTCCTGGGATGTCCCACAGAGCTTCCAGCTCCGGTTGTTGTGCCGGGATGGAGGTGAGGGCCTTGTGATCCAGTATTAAATCTTTCTGTGCCAAGAGGAACCAGAGGCGTTTGTCCAGCAACAGGAATGATGTCTAAGTCTCAACGATGACAAAGCCTCTATACAGGCTCTCATCACCCAACCTCGTTAAACCAATATGGATTTATGATGATGACTAAGTATAAAGTTGCCCATTCATTTTAAAAGTACAACGGCACAAAAAACGTTTCCGCGTATCAATTTCCAAATAATCCGTTAATTCGGTGCGTTAACAAACGATACCACACGACGCACCCCGACTTCATCTTCCTACGAGGACGACAGACGTTCTAATTATCACATCAATTTAACGAGCGGCCAAATGCTCGTTTGTAATTAACTGAGTCGACACGTTGCAGGTCTCGGGAATGTCCTAATTATTCACGAGGCCGAGGGGAGAGGCGCTGCCCTCCTCCCGATCGGTGGAGCGTCGTCAGGAACAAGACGCGCGTGGAGATCTCCGGAGACAGGAGCCCCACGTCAGGATGGAGGAGTCAGCGAGCTGGGGGTGGGTGTAGCGGGGGACCCCCTGCTGGGGGACCCCGCTGAGAACGCCAGGACCTGACAAAGAACGTCTCTGAGAACAACCGGACCTGACGTAGAACACCAGGAACAACCGGACCTGACGGAGAACGTCTCTGAGAACAACCGGACCTGACGGAGAACGTCTCTGAGAACACCAGAACCTGACGGAGAACCCCAGCGCCCCGTCACCGCGCATGACGCAGCCCCAGCTAGCACAGGAAGCAGGACCACTTCCTGTTTCCTGTACTCTGGCCTACTGCCGGGGTTTCTGATGCAGTGACTCCTAGGAAGACAGGGAGTCAGAAAGACAGACGGGTATGCAGACAGACGGACAGGTAGATCGATCGAAAGAGACTGACAGACAGACAGACCTTCAGACAGACAGACAGACCTTCAGACAGACAGACCTTCAGACAGACAGACAGACAGACAGACAGACAGACAGACCTTCAGTCAGACAGACAGACAGAACTTCAGTCAGACAGACAGACAGACAGACAGACCTTCAGAGAGACAGACAGACCTTCAGACAGACACAGACAGACAGACAGACAGACAGACAGTCAGACCTTCAGACAGACAGACAGACAGACAGACAGACAGACCTTCAGTCAGACAGACAGACAGACAGACAGACTGACAGACAGACCTTCAGTCAGACAGACAGACAGACAGACAGACAGACAGACCTTCAGTCAGACAGACCTTCAGACAGACAGACAGACAGACAGACCTTCAGAGAGACAGACAGACCTTCAGACAGACACAGACAGACAGACAGACAGTCAGACCTTCAGTCAGACAGACAGACAGACAGACAGACAGACAGACCTTCAGTCAGACAGACCTTCAGACAGACAGACAGACAGACAGACCTTCAGAGAGACAGACAGACCTTCAGACAGACACAGACAGACAGACAGACAGTCAGACCTTCAGACAGACAGACAGACAGACCTTCAGACAGACAGACAGACCTTCAGACAGACAGACAGACAGACAGACAGACAGACCTTCAGTCAGACAGACAGACAGACAGACAGACAGACAGACAGACCTTCAGTCAGACAGACCTTCAGACAGACAGACAGACAGACAGACCTTCAGTCAGACAGACCTTCAGACAGACAGACAGACAGACAGACAGACCTTCAGAGAGACAGACAGACAGACAGACAGACAGACAGACAGACAGACCTTCAGTCAGACAGACAGACAGACAGACAGACAGACCTTCAGTCAGACAGACAGACAGACAGACAGACAGACAGACCTTCAGACAGACAGACAGACAGACAGACAGACAGACAGACAGACAGACAGACAGACAGACAGACAGACAGACAGACAGACCTTCAGTCAGACAGACAGACAGACAGACAGACAGACAGACAGACAGACAGACAGACCGTCAGACAGACAGACAGACAGACAGACAGACAGACAGACAGACAGACAGACAGACAGACAGACAGACCTTCAGACAGACAGACAGACAGACAGACAGACAGACCTACAGTCAGACAGACAGACAGACAGACAGACAGACAGTCAGACAGACCTTCAGTCAGACAGACAGACAGACAGACAGACAGACAGACAGACAGACAGACAGACAGACAGACAGACAGACAGACAGACAGACAGACAGACCTTCAGTCAGACAGACAGACAGACAGACAGACAGACCTTCAGTCAGACAGACAGACAGACAGACAGACAGACAGACAGACAGACCGTCAGACAGACAGACAGACAGACAGACAGACAGACAGACAGACAGACAGACAGACAGACAGACAGACAGACAGACCTTCAGTCAGACAGACAGACAGACAGACAGACAGACAGACAGACAGACCTTCAGACAGACAGACAGACAGACAGACAGACAGACAGACCTACAGACAGACAGACAGACAGACAGACAGACAGACAGACCCACCTGCACACCGCTCCCCGTCCCGGTATGACCTCACAGCGGCTCCCCGCGGGGCAGCGATCCGATTGGACGAGACACACGCTCTGGCAGGGCAGGCCGTCCAATGAGACGTAGCCGGGCTGACACACACACTCCGCCTCCCCGCCCGGCAGCCGCACCGCGCAGCGCGACAGCCTATCACAGGCCAGGAACTTACAGGGGTCCGCCTGGTCCGCTGGGGGAGGGGGGGGGGGACAGGTGGAGAGGCACACAACATTGGTCTCTCTCTCTCTCTCTCTCTCTCTCTCTCTCTCTCTCTCTCTCTCTCTCTCTCTCTCTCTCTCTCTCTCTCTCTCTCTCTCTCTCTCTCTCTCTCTCTCTCTCTCTCTCTCCCCTCAGAGCCGGTGCTGAAGGAGTGAGACATTAATGAGGTCTCAGCTTGTCTGCGTGGGGGGGGGGGGTGGGCTGCGTGGCCTGAGGGCCCAACATCAGGGGCCCTTGGGGAAATGAGTGTCTGAGGGCCAGGTGGGACGGAACCGGGGCCCCACATCTGCAAGGAGCCAGCGCTGTCTGGAGGTATACCTGTCTGTCACACACCAGACAGGTATACCTCCAGACACACGTTGGTGAGTGAGAGCGAGTGCGTCTGTGCGTCTGTTTGTGTGTGAGAGCTGTTGTGAGAGGGGGAGTGTGGTTCTGTGTGTGTGAGAGTGAGTGTGTCTGTGTGTGTGCGAGCTTGTGTGTGGGTGATGTTATGAGAGTGAGAGTGCGTGTCTGTGTGTGCTTGTGTGTGTGTGACTTCTTGCATCCACTTCTGTGCAGTAAAACAATCTTCCACAGGCACTCATTAATTAGCCGCTAATGAGCAGTAATGGGTAAGTAACCAGCAGGGGGGGATGAACCTCCTTCTCATCAGCCGCTCTTAATTAAAGGGGCGTGGCAGCCTGCCCTGATGGGGGGGTGGGGCGGTCTTGGGTCGGACACTAACTAACAGGCAAGCCTCACAGGATGCCGCCGCCCCCCCCAGCCGCACCCTAACGACCTGCCTCCTAATTAAAACAGTTCAGGGTGCCGCAGGGGGGCTTTGAGAGCTTGTGTTTCCTTTGTGACGGGCGTCAGCGATCAGTGAGTTAACTGCTCTGAGAGGTAATCTGTCTCTCGCCGACCGGCCTGCGGACGTCCCTCAGACGCTCCGGTGAGAACGTCTGACAACTGACCTACAGTACCAGAAGCACCTGGTTCTACCTGGTTCTAGTGATCTAGGTCTAAGGGTCTTAGTGGTTCTAGTTCTAGGGTTCTACCTGGTTCTAGTGCTCTAGGTCTAAGGGTCTAACTGGTTCTAGGGTTCTGGTTCTAGGCTCCTCCCTGGATCTATGGTTCTGGTTCTAGGGTGCTGAAGCTAGTGCTCTGGTTCTAGGCTGCTACCTTGTTCTAGTGCTCTGGTTCTAGGCTGCTACCTGGTTCTAGCGCTCTGGTTGTAGGCTCCTACCTCATTCTAGTGCTCTGGTTCTAGGCTCCTACCTCGTTCTAGTGCTCTGGTTCTAGGCTGCTACCTGGTTCTAGTGCTCTGGTTCTAGGCTGCTACCTGGTTCTAGTGCTCTGGTTCGAGGCTGCTACCTGGTTCTAGTGCTCTGGTTCTAGGCTGCTAACTGGTTCTAGTGCTCTGGTTCTAGGCTCCTACCTCGTTCTAGTGCTCTGGTTCTAGGCTTCTACCTGGTTCTAGTGCTCTGGTTCTAGGCTGCTACCTGGTTCTAGTGCTCTGGTTCTAGGCTGATACTTGGTTCCAGTGCTCTGGTTCTAGGCTGCTACCTTGTTCGAGTGCTCTGGTTCTAGGCTGATACTTGGTTCCAGTGCTCTGGTTCTAGGCTGCTAACTGGTTCCAGTGCTCTGGTTCTAGGCTGCTACCTGGTTCTAGGGACCTGGGTCTAGGCTCCTACCTCGTTCTAGTGCTCTGGTTCTAGGCTGCTACCTGGTTCCAGTGCTCTGGTTCTAGGCTGATACTTGGTTCCAGTGCTCTGGTTCTAGGCTGCTACCTCGTTCTAGTGCTCTGGTTCTAGGCTGCTACCTCGTTCTAGTGCTCTGGTTCTAGGCTGCTACCTGGTTCTAGTGCTCTGGTTCTAGGCTGCTACCTGGTTCTAGTGCTCTGGTTCTAGGCTGCTACCTGGTTCCAGTGCTCTGGTTCTAGGCTGCTACCTGGTTCCTGCTATCTGGTTCCAGTGCTCTGGTTCTAGGCTGCTACCTGGTTCCACGTCCAGCGAGTGGCTGTCGATGTGGAAGTGGAGGTGGTTCTTGGAGGAGCAGAACTCCTCCAGGAGGCAGGTCACGGCCTCGGTGACGTTGTAGGGCACGGTGCGCCGGAACTTCATCCGGCTGTTCACCACCACGCTGCCCTTCCGGAAGTTCAGGATCTCCAGCTGCCGGAAGCCCGTCAGGTTGGACTGCAGGTAGGGGAGGAGCTGGGTGGAGGGGGGGGGGGCGGTGATGTTAGATGTTAGGGGATGGGTCATGCTCCATGGGTTAGAACAACCCTCTCTTCTCTCCTCTACCTCCTCCCACCTCTCACTCCTCCATTCCTCTTCCTCCCCCTCCCTCCCTCTCTCTCCCCCTCCCTCTTCCTCCCACTACCTCAGTACTCCTCTAGTTACTACCCACTGGTTATTACTCTGGTTAGTACACTGGTTAGTACTCTAGTTAGTACCCTGGTTAGTACTCTAGTTAGTACACTGGTAAGTACTCTGGTTAGTACACTGGTCAATGCTCTAGTTAGTGCTCTAGTTAGTACACTGTGACCTAGTTAGTGCTCTAGTTAGTACTCTAGATAGTATTCTAGACAGTTCTCTAGTTAGTGCTCTAGTTAGTCTAGTTAGTGCTCTAGTTAGTAATCTAGACAGTGCTCTAGTTAGTGCTCTAGTAAGTGCTCTAGTTATTACTCTAGCAAGTGATTTAGTTAGGGCTCTAGTTAGTACTCTAGTTAGTAATCTAGACAGTGCTCTAGTTAGTGCTTTAGTTAGTACTTTAGTTAGTGCTCTAGTTGGTAATCCTGACAGTGCTCGAGTTAGTGCTCTAGTTAGAACTCTAGTGCTCTAGTTAGTGCTCTTGTTAGTGCTCTAGTTAGCGCTCTAGACAGTGCTCTAGTTAGTGCTCTAGTTAGTGCTCACCATGTCCATGAAGCTGCTCTCCAGGGAGCGGTACTCTGAAGAAGTCTTGTTGAAGAGGTCCTCAGAGAACTTCATGTTGGTGACCCGCATGCTGAAGAACACCACCAGCTCCCGGCCCTGACTGGCTGTGGTCATGGTGGGCGTGGTCAGGTATCTCTGCGTGGGCGGAGCCACCGTGGTGCTGGAATCCAGGAACCCCAAGCCACTCCCCTCACTCTGCGGATCAGCTGACTCGGGGCTCAGCGCGTCCGATTGGTCGAACTCAACCGGCAGATCTTTCACTTCCTCTGACACGTCTTCCATCTCGACAGCCAGTGGGCTGGTTGGGCCTCCACCACCCAGGTCCTCCACCCTCTCCTCTAGCTCCTCCTCCCTCTCCTCTAGCTCCTCCTCCATGATGACCACAGCAGTCTCCGTCACCTCCACCTCCTCCTCTGAGGCTGACGTAGGAACCGCCTCCGCCTCCTTCATCTCCTCCACCTCCTTCATCTCCTCCACCTCCTCCTCCGAGGCTGACGTAGGCGCCGCCTCCGCCCCAGACAGACCCGGGGGGGCCGCGGTGGGACGCGCTGGTTCTGTGTCAGCAGGTTGGGGAGCGGCGGGGAGGGAGTCCGGGAGGGGATCAGCCGTGACACCATTCTGTTCTTCTGAGGGCGTTTGCTCCGCCTCTCTGGGTGAGCCACCTTCAGCTCCATCTCCCCCGGTCTCTGAGGCCTCTCTGGGTGAGCCACCTTCAGCTCCATCTCCCCCGGTCTCTGAGGCCTCTCTGGGTGAGCCACCTTCAGCTCCATCTCCCCCGCTCTCTGAGGAGCCCGCAGACACCGCTGTCTCCCCTTTGAAACATGAGGGGGAAAAGAAAGCGCTTTTTTATATTTTACCGTCAGAAAAGATGGAATAAAGATTAGGTAACGCATCTCCTGTCTGACTCCCGGGGCTGGTACTCCCAGCCACAGGGCTGTCCTGGGTCCCTGGCTGATGATACCCTACTGCACCACCGCTCAGCTCCCAGTGGAACCACTACAGACTCACTGTCTCACTTCACATGTTCTTCTTTGCTAGACTGCTAAAGGCATCTCTTGCCGCATCGGTTTGTAGAATCATCGTGCCTGTCAATCACTGTCATCATGCGTGGGGTTACCGGGGGGTTATCCTGGGGTGTGAATGTACTCTACTCACTGGCGGGCAAACAGAGAGGGGGGAGACCTTTGTTTTGGTTCCTCTTCAAAACCCCACTCTTTCTCTTAATAACTCTTGAATCTTACCATGGTTGATGCATTTAATTTTTCTTTTGGTGATAATAAGTAAATAGTACCAGTTATACCTGGTTCTAAGGATCTGGTGATTGGGTTCTGGTTCTGAGGTTCTACCTGGTTCTATGGTTCTACCTGGTTCTGGGGTTCTGGTTCTATGGTTCTGCGGATTGGGTTCTGGTTCTATGGTTCTGGTGATTGGGTTCTGGTTCTGAGGTTCTAGGGTTCTACGGTAATGGTGATTGGGTTCTTGTTCTACGTGGTTCTATGGTTCTGGTCATTGGGTTCTCAGGTCCTACTGTTCTACTTGGTTCTACGGTTCTTGTCGTAGAGCACTACAAACTGAATGTTTCACCGAACATATGCTTGTCCCAGACGCCTTGTTGAGGGCTGTTTTTTGATTTCCTGTGTGCCGCGCGATGCTTTGCCTCGCATGCACGTCTGACAGCCAATCACAACAGCCCATCAATTTCAGTATTCTGAACACCGCTGCTTGACACCTAATTAACCTCCCGTTTGGAGGTGACGCTGTCTTCATTGTTGACAGCCCTGGTGGTAATCGCCTCACGCCCGTCCAGATCTGTGACTTATTGTCCGCTTCCCTGCTGCAGATCAATCAAGGCGAGCAGCCATTCATCTCTTACATCACCTCCCCTGGAGGTCAAGAGGACGTCCCGCGGCTGAAAGCGCTTTGTGAGAACTCGGGTAAGCTCATGAAAGCGTCCGGGTTGGCGTCTGTCAAGAGCGGCCAGCTCCACCATTAGATATGACCCGATTCATCAAGTACCTTGAGTTGTCGGTCTTTCTATTCATCTACGGGTGGCTAGGTTTCTGTTAAGCGTACTTCATGCATAATGGTTACATCCAGGGTATTATGGTCAGAGACATTTGATGCGTCATGAGCTCTATGCTCTGCCCCTTTTTACTTATCTGAATATCTCTCTGGTTCCTGTCCCTCATTGAACGTGCGTGAGCTTCTCTCCTCTCTACATTTTCAAAAGGTTTTTGAGTTCAAATTATTAAGCAAGAAATTAAAAGTTTCAGATGTTGTGTAATTACCGACGACGCACTTTTCCCCTCTCCTGTGCTGCATCGCTAAGAATAGCCTCATCAGCATCCCAGGGGGGGAATGTAATTATCTCCAATTCCAGAGCATAACTTCATTAAGACCGCCTATAGCTGTTCACTGCATTTCTATTTCAGTGACCATAAAACGCATCTTTGAAGAGTGAGCCCTTCCTATATTTCAGTTTCCTGGTTTCAAACACGTTCTGCCATCTGTAGTCTTACCTGTTCCACCTGCCATTTGCTCCGACTCAACGCCTGTTTCTGATTGGCTGACTTCTTCCTCCTCCTCAACACTGGGGTCGACGCCCCGGTCAACATAGATGTCATCAATGATTGGATAGTCGTATCCGTCCGTAGTTATTGGAAGGCTATCCCCCCTGGATGGTTCGTTGTAGTCAGAGGGCTGAAGGAAGTTGGAATCGTCCACCACCTCAACAGCATGTCCTACAAAGTAAAAGTCCTCCTCGTCCTCCAAGCGCTCCAGGATTTTAATGGTTTGCGCGGTTGGTTCAGTAATGTCCGCTGCTTCGGCTTTTGGTTCTAGAACCTCCACAGCCTCCTCCACTCCTGCAGGGTCTGGTGTGTCTGGTTTAGGGTCCACAACGCCAGCTCCCAGTGGATCGGGTTCTACCTGTGAAACCTCCTCCTCGATGACAGCCACCCCCTCAGGCGTTCTGTCTGGTTCCGGGTCCACCACTTCCTCAATCTCGTCTTCATGTGTTTCTGGCGGTGCGTCAGGCTCCAGGAGGTTTGCAGACTCGTCCTCAGGTGTGGCGGGTTTAGAAGCATCATCCTCCGGTTCCAAAACCTCTACTACACTAAATCCCTCTGGTTTTGACTCAGCTTCGGGTTCTGATTCCAATACCTCTGTATCCCCTTCACCGTCGTCATTTCGTTCCTCAGTTAAACTGTTGTCTAGTTCTGGTTCTGGAGTTGGTTCTAAAATCTCTGCCATTATACTGGGTTCTGGAGCTTTTGTGGCCTCCTCTTTGTCTACTTCTTCTGCTTCTGTCTCGGACAACTCCTCTCCTGGCTGTGGAGCCTCAACTTCCACTTCTGGTGTCGGGTCTTCAACTGGATCCTCTTTTGGTGCTTCAGTTAGAGTCTCATTGTCTAACTCCAACACTGTCTCATCTTGGGGTTCTACAGCGTTGACCAGACCGCCCTCCGGTTCTGAAGGCACTTCCTGTACTATTCCTACTTCTTCCTGTTGATCTGGGTGCTCCGTGTTCTCCTCAACCACCTCTACAACTATCTCCTCTTCTGATTCTTGTTCCTTTTTCTCAGACTCAACTGAAACTTTTCCAACTGCTTCAACTAAGCTCTCCTTCTCTAAATCTACTGCTCTAACAATCCCATCTTCCAACCCCTCTATCTCATCAACCTCTACGACCACATCTTCTGGTTGCTCAACCTTCTCCCTTTCTTGTTCCTCGATCTGTAAATCTAACACTTCCTCTGGTGGTTCCTCAAATAACTCATTCTCCAACTCCATCCCTCCAACTACGTCCTCTACTGGTTCTTCAACTACTTCATTCTCTAACACCACACCACCAACTGGTGCTTCAGTGACCTTCTCTACCTCCATAACCTCCACCTCCTCTGGTGCTTCAGTAACCTTCTCACTCTCTACCTCAACAACCACCTCCTCTTCTGGTGAATCAGTTACTGTCTCAGCCTCTAACTGCACAACAGCCTCACCCGCTGGTTCTTTGGCTACCAAGTCCTCCTCTGGCTCCACAGCTCCAAGAGCCTCATCTTGAGGTTCTAAAGCATTGAGCGAATCGTCCTCCGGTTCTGAAGGACTTTCTTGTTCTAGTTCTACTTCAGCAGGTTCTGGGATCTTGGGGACCTCGACCACCACTTCCTCGGGCTCAGAAAGTTCCACAACATCCTCTGCTGATTCTGTTAACACTTCCTTTGTTTCCTCCACCGGTTGCTCCTGAACTTTAACCTCGTCCTCCGTGTCCTCTAGCCCGAAGGCGTCGCCCCGGGCCTCTGGTTCAGGAGTGATGAGCTCGGTTCTCTCCTCCTCGTCTGGGAGAGCGTTGAGCTCCTCGTCTTCCAGAAGCCCTGCTATCGCCTCCGTGGGAGGCTGACCCGTCATGGCGGCCAACGTCGTGACAGGAAGTCCAACGTCAGACTCCCCCGGGCTCTCCGTGGTTAGGACGGTCCCGAAGGTGGGTTTGAACCCTTCCCATCCTGGGTTTTCTGCAGCGTTCTCCACCGGGAGGAGGTCTTCCACCACCGGGAGGAGGTCTTCCAACCCCGGGAGGAGGTCTTCCACCACCGGGAGGAGGTCTTCCTCCGGGATCATGTTGGGAGATAGGTCTCCGTCGTCAGGAGGGGATGTCTCCAGCTGCAGGATCACGGTGGGGGGCGTGTGGACGTAGTCCCTCACCAGCTCGCCGGTCCCCTCCCGATGAATGGTCTCGATCATGTGGGTGATGATCGGCACCTCCTCTTCTTCCTCCACCTGCTCCTCCTCCTCAAACCTGATGGTCTCAAACTCGGTTTCTGTCAGTCCTTCGGAGGCTGACGGCGGCTCCTCATGACGGATGGTCTCGATCACGTGGGTGATGATCGGCACCTCCTCCTCCTCCTGCACCTCCTCTTCCCGGGTGGTCTCCACCTCGGGCTCTTTAGGTCCTTCGGAGGCTGACGACGGCGCCTCAGGATGGATGGTCTCGGTCACGTGGGTGATAACTGGCACCTCCTCCTCCTGCTCCTGCTCCTTCTGTTCCTCCTCCTCCTCCCTGGTTGTCTCCACCTCGGACACTGTCAGTCCTTCGGAGGCAGACGGTGGCTCCTCGGGATGGATGGTCTCGATCATGTGGGTGATAACTGGCACCTCCTCCTCCTCCTCCCTGGTTGTCTCCACTCCGGACTCTGTCAGTCCTGCGGACGCTGACGGCGGGTCCTCATGAAGGATGGTCTCGATCACGTGGGTGATGATTGGCACCTCCTCTTCCTGCTCCTCCTCCTCCCTGGTCGTCTCCACCTCGAGCTCCGTAGGTCCCTGGGAGTCTGACGGTGGCTCCCCGGTGCTGGCGTCATGTTCCTGGCTCCCTGCGGCGGGTGGTGCTCCATCCCCGGGCGGAGCTCCGTCCCCGGGCGGAGCTCCGTCCGTGGGGTGGAGGAGGGTCACCAGGGCGTTCTCCTCCTCCACCGGCGAGAGGGACACCGCCAGGCCGGGGTTATCCTCCGCCAGGCCGGGGTTATCCTCCGCCAGGCCGGGGTTATCCACCGCCAGGCCGGGGTTATCCTCCGTCAGGCCGAGGTTATCCACCACCAGGCCGAGGTTATCCTCCGTCAGGCTGGGGTTATCCTCCGTCAGGCTGGGGTTATCCTCCGTCAGGCCGGGGTTATCCACCGCCAGGCCGAGGTTATCCTCCGTCAGGCCGGGGTTATCCACCGCCAGGCCGGGGTTATCCTCCGTCAGGCCGGGGTTATCCACCGCCAGGCCGGGGTTATCCACCGCCAGGCCGGGGTTATCCTCCGTCAGGCCGGGGTTATCCACCTCCGGCTCAACGGAGGAAACTTCCAAGTCGTTGTGGGAGTCCGGCTCATGAGGCTGTTGAGGGAAGGGGGGAGGGGGGAGAGACGGGTATGGTGGTGGGGGGGAGACAGAGGGGGAGAGAGACTGATGAGATGTGGTAGAAAACTTTTTCAGATTTTCTCGTAGGGCAGGGGGGAGTTGTACTGTTCGAGTTTGAAAGACATTTATTTTAGAATTCATGAGATACTGAAAAATGAATAATAATATAATGTATTCATTGCAAAGAGAACATCTTTTGTATATATTAAATCTTTTGACCCGTGTTGAGGTGGTGCAGAGTAAAAACACTTACTTCTTCTACTGCTGTTACGGAGGTGGGGGTCAGAGCGGGAAGCATGGTGTCTGGGTGGAGGAGAACCAGGTACAATGGGCGTTTACACCCACATAGACAAAGAAATACATACAAATACAACTATGGAAAAGGACCCTGTCAGAAATGCATTCTGACATTGATTCTGATTGGCCTGAATTGGTGACCGATGATGCAAGAAGAAACAGGCTTGTGACATCACAAGGTCCGAACCAATCAGGATAAGGACTGATCTACCCTCTCTTTCTGGGTTTGGACCCTAGTAGACTACCATTGGGGGTGGACCCTAGCGGTCCACCTTTGGGTTTGGACCCTAGTAGACTACCTTTGGGTCTGGACCCTAGTGGTCCACCTTTGGGTTCGGACCCTAGTAGACTACCATTGGGGGGGGTCCCTAGTGGTCCACCTTTGGGTCTGGACCCTAGTGGTCCACCTTTGGTTCTGGTCCCTAGTGGTCCGACTTTGGGGGTGGACCCTAGTGGTCCACCTTTGGGTGTGGTCCCTAGTGGTCCACCTTTGGGTGTGGTCCCTAGTGGTCCACCTTTGGGTGTGGTCCCTAGCTGTCTACCTTTGGGTCTGGTCCCTAGTGGTCCACCTTTTGTGTGGTCCCTAGGGGTCTACCTTTGGGGGTGGTCCCTAGTGGTCCACCTTTGGGGGTGGTCCCTAGTGGTCTACCTTTGGGGGTGGTCCCTAGTGGTCCACCTTTGGGGGTGGTCCCTAGGGGGTCGCTAGCGGTGGTCTACCTTTGGCGGTGAACCGCAGTGAGTCCATGTCGATGGGCAGGGAGGCGTCCTGCCGTAGGGCCCTGGCCACGAGGGCTCTCAGGCCGGGGTCGTCTCCCAGGGACACCGTCTCCCCGGCAACAGGCCCCGCCTCCTCCGGGTCCTCGCCAGCTCCCGGCGGTGAGCTGGTCTCGAAGAGGAGCGAGTAGCGGACGGTCACGCCCCCCAACGTGCTGAACAACGGCAGGAGGACATCAAACTTTATTAACAACAACAATGGGATGGGATCAAACTTTATTAACAACAACAAACCAACATCAACAGGATGAGAGTGGACTTTATAAACACCAGCAGGGAAGTGCAGGCGCTGCCGTGTCAGCAGTACGGTGACAGAAGGAGTCTTTAAATAGAAAGCACTTCAAATTATTGAGAAGCAGCAATATGTGCACACCTATACGTACGGACGTAGTGTAATATAAATATATTGCGATAGCGTATATATTGACGCATGTTTATGGAGCAATGTGGGGAATTATGCAGACGTTGGAGAAAGCATCTCTTGGATGTTTAGTAGCGGCAGTACAGTGGAAGAGGGATCAGGTTGGAGGGGCTCTAGGACTGAAGAGCTCGACCTGGGGTTAATTGATACAAATGCCACGGCCATCTGTCTGCTATTAGTCTGTCGAGTGCCGTGTGAGGATATCTGCCTCCAGTCGACTGCGTGGCCTCTGTATGAGTCCACTTTGAATTTAGACCGCTACAGGCTGTGCAATTCCAGCCAAATCAATCCATCTCTTTCCTGATTGGTTCAGGGAATCCATTTTGCCTGTCAATCACAGGTGTGTGAATGTGTGAACACTTCTCAATGGCCGAGAAAAATAGTGAGGGAGGGATCAAAGAGAGAGGGGAAGTTTCTTTGGTTGATTTCTTTTTATTCAGATCTTTCTCACGGTCCAACTCTTAAATCAGACCTCCTGCACCTTTAAATCGATCCTATGTTCTGGCGCATATGTCTGTCACATATGCACCAGACATCTGTCTACTCTGTCTGTACAGATTTTCATGTACACACCAAGACTGTGAGTTGAATACTGATTATGCTGGACCTTGATTGAAACACACACACCGATATGAAAACACTGAGTGTGTTAAGTGTGTTGGAGGCTGGACTAAACAGGCGTGTGTTTAGTGTGTCGGAGCTGGACGCTTTGAATGCGCGGCACGTTTTGACGCTTCGCTCTATATCTGGGAAGGGAAATGATGATCAGAACGGCATCAGTATTCAGCGGAGTCGACGGCGCCGATGCAGAATGAGCTAATTTAGTAAGATAGGGATATGAGCAGAATGGTAATGATGTCTGTCACGTATGCACACGCAAACGCACACGCACACACAAACACAGACATGCAGACACGTGCACACACATGCAGGCACGTGCACACACATGTTCACATACATGATCACACATACGCACTTTCCCAGCATGTTCTCACTCTGTTTTACAGGGCAGACCGAGAGATAGACAGGTTAAGAGACAGACAGGTTTAAGAGACAGACTTGGAGAGACAGACAGGTGGAGGGAAGGACAGGTGAGAGAGACAGAAAAATGAGAGCGATAGACGGGTGAGAGGGACAGGACAGGTGAGAGGGACAGACAGGTGAGAGAGAGACAGAAAGGTGAGAGAGACAGACAGGTGGAATGAGGACAGGACAGGTGAGAGAGACAGACAGGTGAGAGGGACAGGACAGGTGAGAGGGACAGACAGGTGAGAGAGAGACAGGTGAGAGAGACAGAAAGGTGAGAGAGACAGACAGGTGGAATGAGGACAGGACAGGTGAGAGAGACAGACAGGTGGGATGGGGACAGGACAGGTGAGAGAGACAGACAGGTGGGATGGGGACAGGACAGGTGAGAGAGACAGACAGGTGAGAGAGACAGACAGGTGAGAGAGACAGACAGGTGGAGAGACAGACAGGTGAGAGAGGCAGACAGGTGAGAGAGACAGACAGGTGAGAGAGACAGACGGGTGGGATGAGGACAGGACAGGTGAGAAAGGCAGACGGGTGAGGGAGACAGGGTCATTAAACCCGGGGTTTAGAGGACACGTCCCAGATGAGCACGCAGCGCTCCGATTGGCCGGGACGGCGGCGGACACCACAGGGGAGGAAATTAACGAGGGGGGTGCGCCTCAACAAAGACTGTACCCCCATTGCCTTGACGACCAGCGCACCTGTCGACTCTGCTAATTAGAGAGCGGCCACGGGCCCAAACGACACCGGGCGGCCCCGGGAGGGGGCCCGGGACATATGGGCCCGTCCCCGGTAATTAGAGCGGGGGGGGGGGGGCGGGGCACTGGGGAGGGGGAGGGGGAGGGCGGGGGCGAGGGCGGGGGCGGGGGCGGCCCTCAGCCGGGGCGGGACGGGGGAACAGAGCGGCGCGGTCAGCAGACACGAACAAGGGCTGGTCTCTGGGGTGTGTGTGTGTGTGTGTGTGGGTGGGTGTGTGTGTGTGGACACACAGCAGGGTGCCACAACCTCTGACGATGCTGTTTATATGTTTACGTTTCAATTACCTGTCAGCGTCCACGGTCTCACTGGAGAGAGAGAGAGAGAGAGAGAGAGAGAGAGAGAGAGAGAGAGAGAGAGAGAGAGAGAGAGAGAGAGAGAGAGAGAGAGAGAGAGAGAGAGGAGAGAGAGAGAGAGAGAGAGAGAGAGAGAGAGAGAGAGAGAGAGAGAGAGAGAGAGAGAGAGAGAGAGAGAGGTTATGAATAACAACATAACAGCATTACACCCACTAGGCAACACGGAGCAGGTGGGTGGAGGGTTAGCGGTGATGGATGCAGCAGCACTGCACCACCAGGTCACAGCGGGCAGGAAGTACCGGCGTTGTTTGTTTGTTTGTTTGTTTGAGATGAACTCCCCGCTCCTGGAGTTAAAGTGCGTGGAGACAGTTTTATACTTAATGTGTGTAATTAGCTTGACGAGGTGCTAATAATAATGATGGTGTTCCACTGGACGCGGGCAATCAGAAGAGGAAGCCGTGCGGTGACAGGAAGTGTGTGGCGGCTGTTTGGAGCAGGACGCTCCCAGAATAACATCCCATAATGATGACGGATCATAAAAGAGCAGACAGAACGTACAGAATCCAGGAGAGAGAGAGAGAGAGAGCGAGGGAGATAGAGAGAGAGGGGATTCGATCTCACTTGGTTTCACGCCCAATTCTGCCTCTCTGAATCCAATCCGCTGGGGGGTCAGAGGTCAGCAACCTTCTCAGCCGGCGGAGCCAGAACAAATTTAATTAATTGAATTTATTCAGAGAAGGGCGGCCGGCGTTTTTACAGAATTAGCATTCAACCTTTTCAGGGAAGATATTCATCAGCGCTAATGAGACGTCCTGCTTCCAGACGGGAGCAGTGAACCCTGTCCTGACGAGGCCTGTCACACCCCGTCAGTTCCTACACTGATCGGACATTATGGGATTACGATAAACACTTCAGCTACAAAACATGGACTTTTCACCCCCGGCAAGACGTTGATCCGATATGTTGTTGTGAGGATTTGGATTTCATTGAGGCGTTGCAGACGCATGGAGCCGTTGGTTGTCCACTGAAAGAACCGAGTCCGGTTCCTTCGGTTCCTGCTCCCGGTCTCGGATCAGACTCCTCCGAGTGGTTCCCAAACAGAAGACCCTAGTTGGTCAGGGGGGTTGTGAGGGGCTGTGCTGCTGGTCTGAGCTCAGCCATGTTGGTCTACTGTATCTCCTCTAGTCTGTGCTGCTGGTCTGAGCTCAGCCATGTTGGTCTACTGTATCTCCTCTAGTCTGTGCTGCTGGTCTCAGGTCAGCCATGTTGTTCTACTGTATCTCCTCTAGTCTGTGCTGCTGGTTTCAGGTCAGCCATGTTGTTCTACTGTATCTCCTCTAGTCTGTGCTGCTGGTTTCAGGTCAGCCATGTTGTTCTACTGTATCTCCTCTAGCCTGTGCTGCTGGTCTCAGGTCAGCCATGCATGAAGCACTAATGAGCCGTTGGTCTCTTCCTCTGGAGAAGTGCTCCTAGCCCTCATGTGAGAGGGCTTCTGTTTGGACAGGGATTAGTTTGCAGTCCGCCGATTGTTAGTCTGCGCAAGCCTCCATTCTCTCTCCGGTGGCGTTGGACTCGTTAAGGTCTGCTGAACTGCGTGGGGACCGGTCTGGGTTCTCAGTCCTGGGTTCTGGGATCTGTGTCCTGAGTGCTGGTTCTGGGTCTGTGTCCTTGGTCTGGGTTTTCGGTCCTTTGTTCTGTGTTCTGGGCAGATGGATGCCCTTGCCAAATGGTCCCGTGTGATCACATGACCACATCATCATAATGAAATGAGCAAGGCTCAGAGTGACTCATCACAGACCAGAGCACTGGAGATGGAGCACTCTCTCTCTCTCTCTCTCTCTCTCTCTCTCTCTCTCTCTCTCTCTCTCTCTCTCTCTCTCTCTCTCTCTGCTTGGTTTCATTATCTGAATTCTGAATATTAAGGGCCGTATGTTCGTTGCTCACACTTCAGGATGCTAGACAGAATCAGCACATCGTAGTATTAATATTCATCATATTCAGAGCACCAAGTAGCCTACTGCCTACCTGTAGCCTACTGCCTACCTGTTGCCTGTAGCCTAATGTCTAGCTGATGCTAACACTATGTAGCCTACTGCCTACCTAATGCCTGTAGTCTACTGCCTACCAGAGGCATGTAGCCTACTGCCTACCTAATGCCTGTAGTCTACTTCCTACATGATGCTAACACCATTTAGCCTACTGCCTACCTGATGCCTGTAGTCTACTTCCTACATGATGCTAACACCATGTAGCCTACTGCCTACCTGACGCTAACAACATGTAGTCTACCTGATTCCCAGCACACGGATGTCTTTGAATCCCGGGAGTTTGTTGAAAACGTGTTGCATCTGTAACAGACAGAGAGGAGTGGGGAGGAGGAGGAAGAGGAGGAGGAAGAGGAGTGGGGAGGAGTAGGAGGAGGTAGAAGAGGTGGAGGAGGAGGAGGAAGAGGAGGAGGAGGAGGAAGAGGAGTGGGGAGCAGTAGGAGGAGGTAGAAGAGGTGGAGGAGGAGGAGGAGGAAGAGGAGGAGGAAGAGAGGACGTTTGGATTAAACAACAGCATAGTTCATCTGTGGAGGATTAGATGAAGATGCAGAGGCTGGTGTAGGTGAACCTCTTCCCTTTAATGGATCCCGCTGTCACCTGGCAACCGCCCAAGGCGAGCGTGGGAAGGGGGCGGGTTGTCGGGGGTTGATGGGGAACTGTACCAGCCTCTATCTCTAGGGGAGATGTTCGCTACCGCAATACCTGCGGCGTGATCCCCTGTTAACGCCTCGTATTGTAGCACCCAGAGGTGTCCCTCCAACCCCCCCCCCCCCACCCCCCCGAGCAACTCTAAAACACAAGCAGTTAGAGCTATCTAGCACCACAACACGTGGACGTAGTATAGACTTAGATCTGGTTCAGCCCTGAGCTACCTAGCATCCAACTAGCATCACTACCCATGAGCGTGGTCCTGGCCCCGGCCGGCAGAGCCAGCGGAGCTCAGACCCTCACCTGGTCCTGGAGGTGGTGGGCCAGGTCGATGTACTGCGGGGAGTCGGGGTCGTCCAGCAGCTCTCGGTACCCGGGGTCCACCAGGTCGATGCTGAACCCCACCTCCCTCTCCACGAGACGCTCCGGCACCACGTTGGGGAGCTCCGAGTCCTGCAGAGACCGGAGCACACCAGACCTTAGGGTACCCGACAGTCCAACGTGTCCTCTGCTCATCAGGATGGACCCTGCAAGGTGCAGGTCCTCAAGGAGCAGGTCCTCAAGGTGCAGGTCCTCAAGGAGCAGGCGGCGCTAAAGGCCTCGTGCTCACGGAGGCATACAGGTGAGCCTCCGGACATTGGGGTTTGAACACAGAACCTTTAGCTGGGAGTCGTAGCAACCCAGGGCTAGACCAGCCTGTGGTCTACCCAGAACTAGACCAGCCTGTGGTCTACCCAATAATAGACCAGCCTGTCTAAGACACACTCTACCCAGGTCTAGACCATCCTGTTGTCCACCAGCAGACGCTTTTATCCAAAGCGACTTACATCGGTTAATACACACATTGACACACCGACGGCAGAGTCAACCATGCAAGGCGACAGCCAGGAGGAGTTAGGGTTTAGTGACTTGCTGAGGGGCACATCAACACTCTTGTTTGAAGCACTACTTAAAGTTTGAACGTAAGTGCGTTTCAGTAGGAGCTAGGAGGAGCTTGGGAATCGAACTAGCAACCTTTCGGTTACGAGACAACTGCTCTACCTCCTGAGCTAAGCCAACCACTCTGCAGTCTACCAGGACTAGACCAGCCTGTAGTCTACCCAGGACTAGACCAGCCTGTAGTCTACCCAGGACTAGACCAGCCTGTCGTCTACCCAGGACTAGACCAGCCTGTCGTCTACCCAGGACTAGACCAGCCTGTAGTCTACCCAGGACTAGACCAGCCTGTAGTCTACCCAGGACTAGACCAGCCTGTAGTCTACCAAGGACTAGACCAGCCTGTAGTCTACCCAGGACTAGACCAGCCTGTCGTCTACCCAGGACTAGACCAGCCTGTAGTCTACCCAGGACTAGACCAGCCTGTAGCCTACCAAGGACTAGACCAGCCTGTAGTCTACCCAGGATTCGACCAGCCTGCCTGAGACCCATTCTGAAGTCTTATTTTTCGTGTGACTGGATCTTATTCAAATGAAGTGACAGGACGTGATGTATTGCGACGTTGCGTCGGATCATCTAACTGTCTGCTGAGGAAGGATTTGAAACGAGGGGAGCAGCTCCCATCCTTCTTTATTCAAGCGGAGGAGCTCTGTTGAGTCCTAGGGCTGTGTCTCCCTGTTGGTACCGGCAACGTGACGGGCCCAAAATACGAAGTGACACACAACACGACATCCAATGACAGCTAGAATAGAACAAATAAAACGCTTTGAACAGGTATTACTAAAAGCAATTGAAAAGAACGATAAAAGTGACATGGTTAATGGGCTGCATTGATACCGCGCTTTTCTAGCCAGTGGCCGCTCAAAGCGCTTTACAATGTCGCCCAGCATTCACACATTCAGGCACACATTCACACACCAACGGCGGAGTCGGCAACGGAAGGCGACAGCCAGCTCGTCGGGAGCAATTAGGGTGAGGTGTCTCGCTCAGGGACACCTCGAGAATGGAACGAACCCGGCGTGTTTTCAGTAGCGCTGCTGACCCCGTCTGATCCAGGCTGTAGTACCGGTGGAAACACGAGGAGCTGGCAGGACACGAGGGCTCACTACGAGCAGCCACCACAGTCCGAGAGCCAACGCTCACCACTCATCCCCGTCGCCTGAGGCTAATCAGGCACCGGGTTTGACCCCAGGCCGGCCGCTCGCTGACTCCGACATGCTCCTCCTTGACGGAGCTGGGATCCACAGTGCGTCACTTTGGATTAAAGCGTCTGCGAAACGTCAGAATAATAGTGAATACCGTAGCGAACATCGTTTGGCACGCTAAACCCTGAGCCTAGGGAGCTGTGAGTCGGCTAGCAGAGACGCTAATGCATTGATAGCAGTTTGGTGGCTACGCTAACTTTTTTTTAAAAGTTATTTTAAAGGGGAAAGAAATCGGGATCAAAGTCTCATATTCTGTCAAATGTTCTTTGACTGGAACGTCATTGCATAATCCGTCAAACTAACTCTTTACCCCCCTCTGTCTGAGCTCATTGTGCAGCGTTTGCTCCAACGCAAGGTCGTTCCCGTAATGGTTCCTCTTTGGTCCGTCTGACCCGCTGTGTGTAATGAACGGCCTCAACCGGGGTGAACCCAACAAAGGCACTAATTGGAACCAAATGACAGGAGTGTGTGTGTGTCTGCTTTGAATATGCTTTGACTAGGAGCCCGACTCCAAATGGAAACCCAGATGTATCCAAAACCAGGTCCGTTGTGGGTGGGGGGGGAACCCAGACCTGGTCGTGGAGGGGGACTGGACTCTTAAAGCCCAGTGTGTGAAAGTGAAAGTGAAAGTACCTCTGGGGCTGTAGGGGGGGGCTGGGTGGGGGGACCGGCGGGGTCCACCGGGGCAGCCCTACTGGTGGTGCTGAACACCTCCGGGGCCTCGGTCGGAGCTGGGCTGGACTCCTCCTGGGGACCTGCTGGAGCCAGAACCAGAACCTTCTAACACCAGATACACACCTTGGACTGTCGGACCCCCTGGTGGAAACACCTGGGTATGTAATAAAGTGTATATGAAGTATGTAATAAAAAAACATTTTAGAACATAAAGGCCTGAGTGACATCCAGGGTTCATTGGGTCTCACATATTTTTAGATTTAGTGAGTGCTTATCCATTCAAATGCAGGTTATACTACAGTAGGCCAGCATCTATACTGAGTAGTATTGTCTCACTGATAAGAGCACGACTAACATGAACCTGTTGTCTTCTTCTTACCTGTGAGCAGGTGAACCCGCTGGGTCGCTGCTGGCGTTGGAATCACCCTGGGAACCGCAGAACACAAGGTTCAACCCTTTACCGTTGCTTAGTTAAAAACCTTCACTTTAACACATTACTTTCACACTTAAACAGGTGCTTTTTCTAACGCGGTAACACGTTAACCCTATCTTTAGTTCACCAGGATGGCTTCACTGCACTTTACTTAAACTAACGTGGCAAGAATAAATCGCTACTTAGCTTAATATGAAGCACAGAAACAGTCAACAAAAGGGTTTAAAACCCAGTCTTACTCTACAACACCACGGTCACAAACCAGCAAGTGATAGGCTGACCGTTGAACCATAGGGATGCCTCTGAGCATTAGCGAACTATCAAATGTCTGGCAGTGACTAAACCCACTGTTATTGGACCCCCAACCTGGCCTCAAAACAAACCACTAGAACCCGTCTCTGGGAAAGCTAAAATGGTTCAGATCTTAACAGACCGGTACAAGTGGGAGTCGTCAATACTTCAAAAAGACCGCGGGCTGGCCCGGATCAATAGAAACCCTCCATGATAGCTTCTTCCTTCTCTGAAGGACGTCTCTACTCGATTTTAAGAAACAATCGTTTTTGTTATGTTGTTCCAGTTCTCAGACCGGTGGTAAAGAACTATCTGTGTTTACAACATCCACTCAAACTAATGTTGGCAAAGCATAATTTTTTTATTCAACCCTCAAATCAGGGTTGGTGTAGTTGGTGTAAAACCAGTGGAGGCAGAGAGATCAACAAAGAGAGGGGGGAGAGTGATGGGAGGAGGAGGAGGGGAGTGGCTGGAGGGCAGGGGGGAGGAGAGGGGAGATGGGTGGAGAGAGAGAGAGAGAGAGAGAGAGAGGGGGGGGGAGGGGGAGGGACAGAGGATGAGAGAGAGAGAGAGAGAGAGAAGGGGAGGGGGAGGGGGAGGGGGAGAGAGGATGATAGGGGGGAGAGGGAGGGAGGGAGAGGGAGAGAGAGAGGGGGAGGGGGAGAGGGAGAGGGGGGGAGAGGGAGAGAGGATGATAGGGGGGAGAGGGGGAGAGGGAGGGAGGGAGAGGGAGGAGGATGATAGAGAGAGAGAGAGAGAGAGAGAGAGAGAGAGAGAGAGAGAGAGAGAGAGAGAGAGAGAGAGAGAGAGAGAGAGAGAGAGAGAGAGAGAGAGAGAGAGAGAGAGAGGGGGAGGGAGAGGGCGAGAGGATGATAGAGGAGAGAGAGAGAGAGAGTGAGAGAGAGAAAGAGAGAGAGAGAGAGAGAGAGAGAGAGGAAGGATGATTATCCTTGTCAACAGTGACCTCACCGGGTTGCTTGTCGTCCATCCGGCCGTCTGCTCATCCTCTGTTGGAAACAAAACAAACCAAACTCAATCAACCACAACAGAAGCATCGTCAGCCCGGCCAGGGCCCCCTCAGCCTGGCCTGGCCCCCCTCATCGCGGCCTGGCCCCCCTCAGCCTGGCCTGGCCCCCCTCAGCCCGGCCTGGCCCCCCTCAGCCTCCTGTATCTGGGCGGCCAGGGTCCCAGGGTCAGATCTGATCTGAGATCAGAAGATAGAATGACAGGCCGCTGATTGGCGAAACCCTCGCTGATTGGCAAAACCAATCACGTGCACCCCTGGCTGTCCACCGCCACGGCCACTGCTCCTGTACCTGAACCGGGTGAGGGAGTACACACACACACGCGCACCCACACACACTCACACACGACCGGATGCACTGGACACTTTGAACCTCACCACCTCATGGCTTTAGAGGCTCCCTAACATTTCATCTTTAAGGTCATTCATCCATAATCCATCCTTCTTCTCTAAGTAAGGGTTAGAACGGGGTTAGGGTCAGTCCAAGGGTTAGGGTTAGTCTAAAGGGCTCTTTACGGTCCCACGTTCCCACAACGCAAGGGGGTTACGGACCCCATACTTCCTTGCGGACCCTCCTTGCGTCCATCGCAAGGGCCGGACGTGCGCCTCCCAAAAAATCGTAACCTTCCGTCGAGGCGACGCAGCAGCGAGGGCTGTGATTGGTCCGCTCACCAAAACCCGACGCAGAGCCTGCTGCTGCTGGGTCAAGGAGGGGTCCGCAAGGACATAACCGTGACCCCCGGGCGTCGCGTGAACGTGGGATCATCATCAGCCCTTAAGGGTTAGAACGGGGCTAGGGTCAGTCCAAGGGTCAGGGGTTAGTCTAAGGGTTAGTCTAACCCTTACCCTCTTGATCATGTCCATGTGCTCCTCGGAGGCGCTGAAGTTGCGGGCGAGGTCGGAGATGCAGAGCGACTCGTCCTGGCAGACGCCCACCCAACGCTGGTACTCCACCGTCCCCGGGATGCGGTCCAGGAAGATCCGGAAGGCCTCCCAGACGGCCTCCTGGCACACTGGGCGCGGGGAGGGGGGAGTGTTAGACCCCCTGGTGTGCTCCCTCTATTACTCTGTTCGTTGCTACTGAAACGCACTTACGTTCAAACTTTAAGTAGTGCTTCAAACAAGCCTTCGTATCGCGTACAGCCCTCGTAGATATGAGAGTGTTTTCTTGGTTAATAATGGACCCTCATCTTTGTTTACTGTCGCCGACTCGTCTGCGCTGTTGACGGGGGCTGGAATTCAAACGCTGCGTCGCCAATTAGTGACTTGTGTCTGTTGTTCGGTTAACGAGGAGACACTTGGCTTAGAAGATAAAGGCTCCGCTACCCCAACTGTCTGGAACTACCGGAGCAGTAACAACATGAGGCGCTGGAGCAGCCAGCACCATAGGAGTCAAACTTTCTCCGGCTGCAATTTCTGCATTGTTGTGCGTTATTTTCGGGATAATTGTCAAAAAATGTTAAGTCAGCGATTAAACGTCTTACCAAAGAAACCTGTTGGGAAAAATACATATGGATGGATATAATCTCACTAGCTAAAGCTGTTATTGCGATATTTTTTCAGGAAAGTATATGTGTGTGTTTGTGTCTGTGTGTGTGTGTGCGTGCATATTTTCACTGTTCCACCTCAATTTCCTTCAGTCTTTTAAATGTCAAACTGTTTCCTCCTTCTTAGAGTTACGCAGAATTCAATATCATTTTTCACTTTACCGCTAAAAACTTCATGCGTGATTACTGAAACTTTATCTGAACCGGTAAAAGTGCACTTTGGAAGATCATTTCAAACGCATAAAAAGAGCAAAAGAGTAACTTCTGTCCGGCCCACGCTCTACTCCAAGGTTAGTCAGTTTGGATAAAGTATGTGATATAATACTCATCATCATCGTTCTTTTGATTAGTAATTGTGAATATATTCGGTATAGGAATGATTAAAAATCCACTCCTTTCATTTAAATTAATTACATTCCTGTTTATCGTTGCTAAACACCCATATTCTATTCTCTGTTAAATGAGTGTGTGAAATAAATAAAGAAAAGTGTTTACTTAAGCTTATTGACGAGGCCGTTTCTTCAATAAGTCCTTTCCCGAATACGCCCGTCATTGATAAGCCAATAAGCCATGTATTTTGCTTGTCAAGGTCTTAAGTGAATATAATTCTCTTGGGTGGCTTCCGCTGTTCTGTGTCTCCGTTCCTTGTAAGCAGGTCCATTGGACCCTCTCATTGCACAGCAGCATCATTCACACAGTGTCCTTGAACGAGAAGGTCTCCTATGACTCACTTTTCTATCCGTCTTGTTTGTGTCGAACTTCAAATGACTTGTTCTCAGAATCACCCTGATATCTAACTTAATAAGCAGAGCTGATTACATCCCCTAACTTTATAGAGCTGTTTACATCCCCTAACTTTATAGAGCTGTTTACATCCCCTAACTTTATAGAGCTGTTTACATCCCCTAACTTTATAGCGCTGTTTACATTTCCTAACTTTATCTGCCCTGGGGACACTAGTTCATACTCTATAGAGCTGTTTTCATCCCCTAACGTCAGTATATCTGAGCTGGACACTAGTTCATACTCTATAGAGCTGTTTACATCCCCTAACGTCAGTATATCTGAGCTGGACACTAGTTCATACTCTATAGAGCCGTTTACATCCCCTAACGTCAGTATATCTGAGCTGGACACTAGTTCATACTCTGTAGAGCTGTTTACATCCCCTAACGTCAGTATATCTGAGCTGGACACTAGTTCATACTCTATAGAGCCGTTTACATCCCCTAACGTCAGTATATCTGAGCTGGACACTAGTTCATACTCTATAGAGCCGTTTACATCCCCTAACGTCAGTATATCTGAGCTGGACACTAGTTCATACTCTACAGAGCTGTTTACATCCCCTAACGTCAGTATATCTGAGCTGGACACTAGTTCATACTCTATAGAGCTGTTTACATCCCCTAACGTCAGTATATCTGAGCTGGACACTAGTTCATACTCTATAGAGCTGTTTACATCCCCTAACGTCAGTATATCTGAGCTGGACACTAGTTCATACTCTATAGAGCCGTTTACATCCCCTAACGTCAGTATATCTGAGCTGGACACTAGTTCATACTCTATAGAGCTGTTAACATCCCCTAACTTTATCTGAGCTCAACAGCAGGCTCATACTTGGGAAACACATGAACATTGGATGGTGGTCATAAGACGTTCACCTTCCTAGAGTCTGGGGGACCCTCAGAAGGTTCCAGACCCCGCGTCCATACCTCTGAGCTGGTAGTAGGCCTGGTGGCTGGCCAGGACTTGTTCCAGGGTCTCCTTGGGGCAGATCCTCACTCCAGAGTGTAAGAAGACGGACCTCTTGGCTCTGTGGCGCTCGTGTTTGGACAGCGAGCCGTCAGACTTGCTCAGGAGCTCCGCTAAACGCCCCGGGTTGGTCTGCCTGGTCATCGAGTCCAGCCCGGTGCTGCCTAACCAGTAGGTAGAGGGGAGAGGGAAGGGTTAGGGACTCCAGCCCGGTGCTGCCTAACCAGTAGGTAGAGGGAAGGGTTAGGGACTCCAGCCCGGTGCTGCCTAACCAGTAGGTAGAGGGGAGAGGGACGGGCTAGGGACTCAGGGGGGTTACCCAGGTCAGAGTCAGGATTCAGAGTTAGTTTAAGGGTTAGCCTTATAGTTAGAATGGAGTTAGGGTTAGTCTAAGGGTTAGAATGTAGTTTGTTTAAGGGTTAGGGTTAGTTTAAGGGTTGGAATTGAGTTAGGGTTAGTCTAAGGGTTAGAATGGAGTTAGGTGGAAGGTTAGTGGAAGGGTTAGTGTGAAGGCCAAAGTATACTTCTCCGACTCCGTATTCCGTAATCCGACTCCTAACTACGAAGACCCCTCGAGCATTCAAAGTTCTCCGTCGGGATGTCGGATACGCCGCCCGATCTATCTAATATTTTGACTACTAACTAACCATGTAAATAGTTTTGTAAATTAGTATATTTGATGTTTTATTGGTAAGGCAAGTAAAACGGCAGATTGGTCCTAGGCAAGGGCTGAGGACCAATCACAGCCCTTGCCGTCTCCGTTGTGTCGATTGATAGTTGAAATATTGGATGCGAACGTAAGCGGGTCTCCGACAGGCTCTCCGAGTCTACGTACAGCGCTTAACGGAGGAGTATAAACCGGCCCTAAGGGTTAGAATGGGGTTTGGGATATGCTTAGTGTAGAGTGGCCTTTTTATAGTAAAAAGTGTTTTGACAGGCTCAGTGTGTGGATCTACTGCTGGCGATTAGAGAAAGGCAGGGATGAGGTCAGGGTCAGTGTTGGGGTTAGGGTTAGGGTTAGGATCAGGGTACGGTCTGGGTCATGGTTAGGTCCATGTGGGTAATGATCAGGGCAGGCACGGCGCCAGGATTCCAGTTGTGGGTGGGCCAGACCAATTGTGGGAGGTCCTTAAATTAAAAACGTTATCAAATCCCTGTTTAACCTAATACAAATGACTGACTAATATACTGTTATACTATCTGTGCATATAGAGATTTGAATGGCTTGACGTTCTTTAAATATTTTGTTGCATTGTAAAACGTTTCGGTGCATAGGACGGACCTATCCGCGTTCGCTCCTTAGGCCTCTTTACACTGCCAAGCCAGTTTGGTCGCGGCTTGGCACGCAAGGAACGTTATTCTGCGTCTTTCTCGTAGATCGCACCATCTTTCAACGTCTTTGTTAAATGCGACTGCGTCACCTTCTTTCCCATGATGGTCAGCAGCTCGCCGATTTCACTGTCTCTCCAGTTAGAACTGCTCATGTTGATATCGCTGAGTTATTGTCTCTGTTGTAGAGACAACGCAGCAACACCTCTACCCAAGCCCCCTCCCCCCCTCCCCCCCGGAACCACGGAGCGTCTAATCGAATTTACATCAAAAAGATGTCTCTTGGTTCTGACGAAAGAAGAGCGCTTTGGAGTCTCCATTACGCACCATATCTGACACTAGATTTAAGGCATGAGTCCGACAGGAGGCTGACTATTTCATAATTTTGTTTAATTGTTTTAAGTTTTCAACAATATTTCGATTAGCAACAGACTGAGCTTGGCTTATTATACAAAGAAGATGCATTCAAATGTAGCCTCGGCTACTACGAGATAATAACTAATACTATTCACGGTCATCCATGAATATAACAGCCCTTCAATGCAAATCGGATTAAGCATCAATATCAACAAAGTTGGCTGCATTGCAAAAATAAAGCATTTCAGAAGCCTTTTAAAAAGAGTAATAATAATAATGATAGAAATATATTAAGCTTTATCTTTATTTTTTTGAAGAAAAGTTTTGGGTTGGCCTGTTGAACAGGGGTGGTCCTAGGTCCGTCAGGCCCACCCATAACGCCGTGCCTGGAGGTCATGGTTAGGTCCAGGGTAGGGTCAAGGGTTAGGATCAGGGTTTGTATCAGGGTCATGGTTAGGTCCAGGGTAGGTTCAAGGTTTAGGATCAGGGTTAGGATCAGGGTCACGGTTAGGTCAAGGTGCAGGTTTAGAACCCGGGTCAGGGTTAAGCAGGCCTTACACACAACGTAGCGTAGTCGTTTGGGTTAGCAAACAGTTAGTAAACCTTAGCTTAGCATTCCGAATAGAGCACATTGGAAACGTTAATCTTTGGGTCTTTTTTTTGTGTGAATAATAATGAGGGGCAGCCATCGTTTAGAAATCTGGAAATTCTGGAAATGCTGGAGTGTCCTTCATGGAAAATGACATAAAAGACATTTACCATTGGTTAATAAAGCGATTGGCTCAAGGCTAACCATGTCTGCAGTCAGAGCTGGCAGAATGAAGAGATCCAGTGACATGTTGGTGCTGGTTAAACAAAGCCTTCTATGGCGAGAGCTTGACGTCTCAAAGACGCCATCTTTGAGTCGCTGAAGGGAGTGACAGCATCTCCAGCACCGGCGCTCTAAGGTCTCAGAGAGAACAGACTCATCTCGATCGTAGCACGCACTCAGTGCCAATCCATAGCAGCATATATATGTGGTGGTTGCGAATGCAACCCCTTACTGCATGCGATTAGGTAGGTAGCATAATCATCGGTTATAACAGACATTTATCTGGTCTCCTAGGAAACCCAGACCGCATTCCCGACCGATGGTATTCCTTCTCTTCATTCCGCCCCTCGGAATGCTCTCAGTAACATGCCTCTGTGTGAAATTAAACATCTCAGTCTTTATTTCTCCAGGAGAGCCAGGATGCCACATTAAAAGTACAACCAGCTAATCAATGTTTTTAATTAAGCCTTCTCATTCATTGCATGCTCCTCTGCACACATGGGCTGTATTCTGAAATATGTTGCATATCCTCCAGCCCTAAGGTTTGGCTTCCTGGCCCTCTCTCAGAAAGAAAATGGTTTTGTATCAAAGGACTTTTGTTACGTGTGCGTCCTACTCTGCTTGTGTCATGTCTGAAGCAGCGTTGGCATCCAAGGCCTCAAGGCCGTCTCCCTGTGCTGCGGTGATATGTTTTGCCTTGTCTCTCTGCCACCCAGTTTTAGTATTGGTGTGGGGAGACACGGTTCAGACGCTCTCTCCCAGAGCCATCTGTCCACCCCACCGATCGGAAATCAATCGTCTCCTGTCGCCTGTAGCAGAACTCAAGGAGGACTTAGAGCTGACGTAAGGGAACGTCCTGTGAGCCACAACACGGCCCCGGAGACGGAGCATTAGCGGAGGAACGCGCTGACTTACGTGCACTTCCTCCGGCGTGGAGCGCCAGGAACACCAGCAGAAGGAGTCCTGAGTTCCTGGACATTTTGATTCGTCCTCCTAACGAACGACACACCGTCCTTCTTTATCCAAACCCTACGATCAGGAGGAGCAGGGCAGGGCGGGGGGTGGCAGCGGGAGGAGCAGGCGTCCTCTGGATCAGGCTGAAGTCACGGTGCCTGAGATCCTGCGGATTAGCATGGCGGCGGTTCCCCCGTCGACGGCCTGCGCCTCTGAAGATCCCCGAGCGACGCTCAGGTCCGACTTCCAACCCGGACTCGCCCCTCCAGAACAACGGCACCCAGCGAACGCGCACGGCCTTCCACACACAAACCCCCCAACTGCGAGGTGCAGGGCCTTCTGGGACGTGTGCAGGAGTGAGGAGGTTAAAACAGAGGCGCACCGCTCGGGGGATAATCAGTTTATCTTCTCCTCAGACATAATCCCGCTTTACGCGCTCCACTTCCCGCACGGAGGTCATCCTGTTAGTGGCTTTCACAGGCATGTCAGCTGACAGGGCTAGCTCCAACAGCACCACCCCTTACCCCACCCGTCCTGCTCCAGCCTCGACCCCGACCGTCTCCTGCTCCACCCCGACCCCACCCGTCCTGCAACACCCAGGACCCCAGCCGTCCTACTCCACCCATGAACCCACCCCTCTCATGCTCCACCCATGAACCCCCCCCTCTCATGCTCCACCCATGAACCCACCCCTCTCATGCTCCACCCATGAACCCACCCCTCTCATGCTCCACCCCCGACCCAAACCGTCCTGCTCCACCCATGAACCCACCCCTCTCATGCTCCTCCCCCGACCCAAACCGTCCTGCTCCACCCCCAACCCCACCCGTCCTGCTCCACCACTCTCGACCCCATCTTCCTAGTTGGCTTCATGACATCGAGCTAGCCGGTCGTTGGGCTACTGGCCTCGTAGCTTTTGATAAAACATTCAAATCTGCATCGCATATTCCTCATTTTATTTAGTTTATAAATACATTTCTTGCCATCTTTGTGTCACCATTATTAAAAAAAAAAAACGATGATTCCATTTCCAGTCATAAAATCAACCACAGTATGGCGAAACTATAATTTCCTGAAATACATTTCCTGTGGTACTGTTCCCTGATCCATTGAGATTAGGTATTAGACTAGAGATGATAATCACAGCAATTAGCAGCAGCAGAGCCCACCTAATTGCAGCGTTCCGTACATTCATCAAGATCAAACCATAATTCTGAAACACGCCCTTTTTCCTCACAGCGTCTCTGAGACGGTGAGTTCCCGTTCTGCGGCTGAATGTTCCTTGATTATCACCCAACTCCTCCAAACATGGAACCAGCCCAGTGTCGGTTCTTTGGATCTTGACGTGCCACGGTGATTCTTATTCATCACACCGTTCCCGACGTTCCCGATTGAATCCTGGCCGATGAGGAAGCCCGCAGGATGAAGGATGAGGCACCGGCGTGCTCACCTCTCTCTGACGGTGGAGAGATTCCTCTCACTGCGGTCTCCATGTTGGACCCATCATCTGATACACCTGTCGCCCACTCAGTCATGTTTCCTATTAAAGGTTCACTTCACACACCTGCACACCGGCAAGCCTCGCTCCCCTTCAACTCCTGAACCTAATAACACCGCCGCCGCCGTCGAGTCCTGCGGCTCGGTCTGACCACTCCAGACGTGATCTGGAGAGAGTCTGGTTCTTCTTTACAGACTCACTGGCTCACCTCAGAACTAAGGAAGTGATAAGCGATCATTCTCTGAGGTGGCAGACCTATCTGTCTGAGCGCGAGCCTGTGGATCCTCCATTAAGGACATGGGAGGGTTGGGTCCTAACGCAGACAGGTCTAAATATGCTCGTAACACAGAACCAGACTTTATAATGTAGTAACACGCAGAACGTGTCTTTATAGAGTGCACCACACAGAACCGGTCTGTATGGTAGCACAACACAGCGAGAAGAGTCCAGGAGCTTCAGTAGCTTCTCCTCCTCTCTGGTTGCGCTCAGGGCTGTGTGATGAGTTTGAGTGTTGTGGAGGACTAGAACACGCAGTCCTTAGAGACGCTGCAGGTCAGATACAGAGTAGTAAACAGGAACCAAGCAGCATTCAGAAACCAAGGTCTGCTCCCTCTCTCCTCCCTCCCTCCCCTTCTCCCTCCCTCCCCTTCTCCCTCCCTCCCCTTCCCCCTCCCTCCCCATCTCCCATTCAGCAGTGCTGCTTTTCATCCACCTGTGATTGACAGGCGATGCGTTCTCCAACCAATCAGGGGACAGCTGCCCTGATTGGCCAGTCAGAGGGGAGCGGGCCGCGGCCTGAACTCCAAGTGGCCTCATGCAGAGCAGACCCAGCCTACCAGAGCAGGTGTAGTCACAGCCCATTCACCCGCTAATGTCTGAAGGACGGCCCGGGCGATTTGGTTCCTCTCCAGATTGTTGTTCCAGTGTGATAGATGATACAACGAAGGACCACAGACAAATACATAGGGAGGGACAGAGAGACAGACAGAGTAGCTATACTGAGAGTTAGATATACAGAGGGACAGAGAGACAGATATGTGGAGGGTTACACGGATGGACAGTCAGACGGAAAGACAAATGTAGAAAGACAGACTGATATACATCGACAGGTTGACGGAAAGGTAGACTTACAGACTTGTAGACAGACTGGAAGGTAGACAGATAGGTAGATGGACTGGCAGATAGACAGACAGACAGACAGACAGACAGACTGACAGACAGGTAGACAAACAGACGGACTGAAAGTCAGACAGGCAGTTAGACCGAAAGACAGGTAGACAGACAGACTTGCATGTAGACAGGTAGACAGACAGACGGACAGATTGACAGACGGCTCTGTGTGAATCTGTGTTTAGCCCTATAGCCCTGGCTCCAGATCAGTGAGAAACCACAGAAATAGAAAGGCTGTCTTCCATGACCGCATTATTCATGTTTGCTTGTTAAAAGCAGCACCATGAGGTGAGTGCTGTGGCGCGCTGCATTGTGCCCGGGCTGCATTACCAGCAGCCAGCTTAGAGTGAAGGAGTTCTGCCAACAGCAGAGGATTGATGGAGCCCTGTTCACACTCTACTGAGCGAGAGTCCAACCTGTGAATCACCGCTCACCGCGCGTAGGAGGGCTTCTTCAGGAGTTGCACCTCTGTCTGTCTGTCTGTCTGTCTGTCTGTCTGTCTGTCTGTCTGTCTGTCTGTCTGTCTGTCTGTCTGTCTCTGTCTCTGTCTCTGTCTCTGTCTCTCTGGCTCTCTCTCTCTCTCTCTCTGTCTCTCTCTTGGGATGTGTTTTTACTGTCTGTTTGTGTGTCTCGGCGGGATGGGTTGTTAAGGCATAATGTATATCTTTCTCTCTCTCTCTCTGTCTGTCTGTCTCTCTCTCTATCTTTCCGTCTGTGCCTCTGTGGATGTGGGATGAGCTAACAGTTGGTTTCCTGTTGGTTCCCTAGTTCGGTTTGGACTGGTCTTGGGTCCCTGAAGCAGATGTTGGAGCTGGTCTCCTGGCTCAGCGCAGAACCAGACATTCCCCTTGTGGCCTCAGGACTGAGCTGATGTTTCATTCAGCATCTGGACCCCCAGACATTCCCCTTGTGGCCTCAGGACTGAGCTGATGTTTCATTCAGCATCTGGACCCCCAGACATTCCCCTTGTGGCCTCAGGACTGAGCTGATGTTTCATTCAGCATCTGGACCCCCAGACATTCCCCTTGTGGCCTCAGGACTGAGCTGATGTTTCCATCAGCATCTGGCCCTTGGTTCTCCTGTCACCGCGGCAGGTGGAGCAGAGCCGCCTGGGGCTGACCACGAGGGTCGGATGGAGGGAGGATGAATGGAGGTTTGAGTGGATGGATGGTTTGACGGTAAGACAGACAGGCAGACAGCAGGCTGAACCGATCAACGCAGAACGTCGTTAGGATTGGTTGAGATATTTTTGCCTGCCAAATTGGAACCGCGCTCCCTAAAGCCGTAGGAGGGACGCTGGCTAGATGGACTGGCTTCATAGACCTGGGGCATCAAAGCCCTGCCCCATCAATGCCTCAAATTCACCCCTTCATACAGACGAGGGGTCCACCATGCCGGCCTGCTGGTCCAGAGGCGTCAGGATGAGTCCGCTCAGGACGTAGTCCTACTCAGTGTGTAGTCCTGCTCACAGGGTGGACCTTCTCATGTGGTAGTCTTGCTCCTCCTCCCGCTGGGGTGATGCCATTGTGATCGAACAGAATACGCTCCGAAGGTCAAGCGAGTTCCTTTCCTCACTGGGGTTCAGATAACATCCCGCGGCCTCGTGTCCGTGACACAGAGAGCTCCGTGCGTGCCAGCTCCACCTGGCCGCTAAGGCAGCCGTGTGTGTCTTCTGCCATGAAATATTGATGCCGGAGCGATCTGGTGGACGGGGACTGCCTTGGCCCGCAGTCTTGCTCCCACTCCCCGGAAGCGCTGAATATTTATGGATGACATACAACGGCCTCTCTCCCTCTCACTCACTTTCTGAGGCAGGGAACCTTGAAGCGTAGGGAGTGAGTCGACGTTGAGATGGATCATTTAAACACTGTGTTGCACATTGTGACCTCAAACGAGAGGATCAGATAACATTCTCATGGCTGAGATTTTATTTATCCTCATTGAGGTGGGTATGTTGCGTGTTGCGTCTTATCCTAGCTATCTCTTTTGTGTACGGGGAATGGGTTTACCTAGTGATTGTTAGTGCTTGGCACTTGGTTTTATGAACATCCTTAGTGTACCGACAGCAATTTATCGTTTATTTTCTGACAAGTGTACTTATTTTGGAAAAAGCAGTTGCAAATCGCCCTAAATCTAAATGTATTTTGCAGGAACACTGAAATTGAAATGATGATGAAAACACTTGTTTCATCAATGATCCCTTCAGACCGCCCGTACGGAGAAGCTGGTCTGATCCCTGATCGGTCCACCAACAGAGGGCGCTGTTCTCGTGACGCAACGGTGGAGCGTCCCCAGGGACTTCCTGTCAAATCTCTTCAGGTCATCCGTGATTGGATCGACTCGACCCGTTTACCGCTGCCAATAGTCTGCCTTTATTGATCGGTTTGTCTACTGGGACGTAAATTTTACCTTTGACCTTGAGTTGTTTCCTCCGTCTTGACGTTTTCTATGGAGTCCAGGAAGTGGAAGTTAATGTCGACGTGGTTAACGGCTCGAATATCTTTTTCTTGTCGGCTTTTCAAACGGTGAGATGGTTTTGGATTTCCATTTTGTGTTTTATAAAATAAACCAGTACTGAGATTGTGATATTTTAGCATCTACACTTCTTTCCAGTTCCCAGACGATTAAAAGCCCAGTTTTACATCTTATCCATGTCATGACGATAATGGTGTTAAAGAATCATTTAAACTCTTTTTGTTGCAGTAATTACACCCATCTCATTTGCATGTACAGTCTGTGACAGAGATGGAAGCAGCTCCATTGAGGAGAAGCCTTTTAAAACTTCAGCTCAGAGAAGAATGGTAACGAACCAGGATGACACCGGAGCGGATTCAAATGGAACCAAGTCCAGGCAAACGCCGCTGCCTGCATTGGAAATTACCAACTTACAGGAGACGTTGTTTAGAAAAAAAACATTTCCCTCTCAAGACCGGGGGCTTGTGATTGGACGGCTCACTCGACAGTTCCTCTGTTTGAAAGCAGCAGCGCTGGCGGAGAATGAAGCGGAGGCTTTAATGAGGCAGACGCTGACTGCTGTTCCTCACTCTGGCTCTGCCTCGCCTGGCTTTGTGTTTGACCTGATTGAGATGGATTTAACACACGGTTCCCATCCAAGGCCGGGGTGTGCGGAGAGCTGTGATGGAGCGCTCTGTGCGACCCAGCCGCCGCAAATACCTCCAGACTCTCGCCAGAGTGGGACTGGCAGCGGTCCATCGCACCGCCTTTAATTAAACGCACAGAGAAAAAGGAGAACTCGATTAGAAGTGAAAGCTGTATGCCTCAGCCCGGCATCGACAGCCAGCCGCCACAACGCTGTGTTCTCTGGAGTCAATAACGTCTCCAGGTGATTGTGTTCCCCTCTGTTTAAAACCACCTCCTGTGACAGTGGCAGTCAGCCGAGGAACCCAACACTCCCTCCGGTTCTGTGACAGGCGGACCGTTATGGGATGGCTAATTAAATTGGTATTGGGGTAAATAATGAGCTGTCAATCTGATCTGTGTGTGCGTAGTCTCCGTCAGTTGAGCCTGGAGGAGCAGATGTTTCTGTGTCTCCACCTGCGTAGGAGGTGGATGTCCTGAACGATCAACGGGAAGAACGAGACGGTTGGCGGGATTAGAACCCGATCACAGCACGTTTTTCAACAAGACGTGTATGAGAAAATATGTATGAGAACACTAGCTGTACATAGTGACAGTAGTAGACAATAGCAAAAGTTATAGACATTATGGACAGTTATCCAGAGGCCTGACTATCTAGGCGTGTGAGTTGCTATGGAGTGGGCACCGTGATGTTGGAGTTAATGCATGCGGTATTGACTAAAGCTTGCTGGCGATCTGACTGACTTTGTCCTTGTCTTGATTTATTTCCCCTGAGAGCAGGGCGATATTTACGGGGTTGTCGGAGTGTTCCTGGCCCTTGCTTCACTGTCAGCGCCCGGGGGGGGGAGGTCCATCTTACTGCCAGGGACCAAATCAGGGCTCCGGAGCTGGCGGGGGGCCCCTAGGGAAACGTAGACCAGCGGACCCCTTCAGCGGCTAGCCGTCCTACCTACAGGTCATCCCCGTTTCATCCACGATTTGTCGCTCAGTTCGTCGCTGGGTTCGTTGCTATGTTCATTGTTCGGTTCGTCGGTCGTTTCATCGGTCATTTCATCTATTGGTTCATCTATCGGTTAATCTTTCGGTCCGTTGCTCCATTCTTCTGTCGGTTCACCTGTCGGTTCATCTGTCAGTTCATCGCTCAGTTAATCTGTAGGTTCGATGGTCGGTTCATCGACCATCCTGTGAGAGATCGACCCCGACAGAGTGGGCTGGTCTCATGAGGCAGTTCTCTCACTTCTCGGGGGGGGAGTTTGAATGGATCGGTTTCACTTTCACTTTGAGTGAAAGAGTGCGCGCTGTTTCTCTGAGCGCGGACGACACACGATGAACGCCCTAGCGCGATGAGCGCCGTCAGTGTCTCGAGGAGCCGTTGGAGTGTTGGAGGAGTCTGAGGGGCTCAGAGGGATGGTCCTGGGAGGTCCCGACGTGGCTATAGACCAGGGACAGATGGACTGTGGACTCCAGCAGTCCGTCCTGTTTTATTGGATGGGTCTGAACCGGTTCCCTTGTCAGAAGAGAGGGCTCTCCTCGGCCCCCACTGCTCTTCTTTTAGCCGTGGCCTGCTTCACATAGAATATAGGCTGTGACGGATTCCCCCGGGAGCCCCGCTGTGCTGCAGCGTCTCGCTCAAAGGCACCTTGACAAGGAGTTGCCGGGAACACTTACGTCGATGTAATTGGATAACGAGGTTGTAACATTTAGTAAGACATCATAATTAATGTATGTGATTAGGTTGTTGGTTTGTGATTGATTTGACAGTTTTGGGGGAACTGCTGGCAACTAAAGCTGTAACTATGGACCTGACATATTAGACCTTCAGTTAGTGGAGTTCTAACTATGGGCCTGTAGCCAGCAGAGAACCAGGTCCATATTAGACCTCCACAGTTAGTGAAGTTCTAACTGGCGTGAGAAGGTCTCACACCAGGTTTAAGTGCCTTGCCCAAAAGCACAAAGGAGTAGAGAATGTATTATATGGCAGAGGTTTTCAAGCGGGTCAAGGCCACAGTTTTGTGTCACTTTATTATTATAAAGAAATAATAATTCAAATAAATGATTGCCCTAACCCTAACCCTAACCCTAACCCTCTAATATTGTATTTCATAAGACGATGTTATTATTATGTAAGTATTGAGACTATTTAAGTATTGACTCGTCTCCGTTTTTTGATATGCTAATTCCGAACTATTGCTTGTTTTACTTCCCAGAATATCTGGTTGATCCGGGGCCAAACGACCCTCCTCAGGGGCCCTGAACCAGTTGGGGACCCCTGTGGGGGTACTGAGCTCTGCAGAAAGGGGCGTCGGGTCCTCCATCTGAGGTTAGAATCTGTTCAGAACGTAATCCAACCGTGGCATTTTGCAGACGAAGACATTCTCTTTGAGACGAGATTGTAAGTTTGCTAATCAGTGGATTTAGTTTCTGTCTCCTCCGTTCCTTTCAGAATGAAACCGATTTGCGACTAAATTAATAAGCAGACAAAACCTACGCGGAGCCGTACGTTTGTTGCGGTATCTCTATAATTAATTCATTACACTCCGGTCTTTGAACATCTCTGCCTCCAACCTCTTTAACGATGTCAGAGCTATCAATGGCAGTTATTTATATCAATGGCAGTTATGAACAGCAGTAGCAGTAATGAATATCAATGGCAGTCATACGGATTATAATAAGTTATCAATATGAGCTCTTTGTCCACATGGGTTCTATGTGTTCATTTCAGTTCAATTTAACATTTCTTCTATGAGCCGATATGAATTATATATTTATAGGTATGATACAGTTATGTATAATCAAAATCTACCCATCAGTATCAGTTCTAGTCATGTGTTCAAAAGACATTCAAGACAAAAAAGTTTCTGAAACCGTTGAAGATGCTGTTTAAACTCTCAAAAGAACATTTGTGCATAAGAACCATCAGGGGCTGAAGTCACTTTGCTTAGTTAAGTGCTGCTGCTGCTGCTAGCTTTAAGGCTATGATGTCACTTTCAGAGTTCAGGTAATGAAGTCATTTCATGTAGCATAGCACAGCTGCAACTAGTTATAAATTGTTGCAGCTCTGCTGTGTTATAAAGTGACTTTTGGTAGCATAGCATCGCTAGTTTTCAGGTTATAAAGTGACTTTTGGTAGCATAGCATCGCTAGTTTTCATGTTAGTAATTGACTTTGGGTAGCATAGCATCGCTAGTTTTCATGTTATAAAGTGACTTTGGGTAGCATAGCGTTGCTAGTTCTCAGGTTATAAAGTGACTTTGGGTAGCATAGCGTTGCTAGTTCTCAGGTTATAAAGTGACTTTGGGTAGCATTGCATCGCTAGTTTTCATGTTATTAAGTGACTTTGGGTAGCATAGCGTTGCTAGTGTTGATGTTATAAAGTGAGTAGCATAGCATAGCATTTGGGTAGCATAGCGTTGCCAGTTCTCAGGTTATGGATTTGATTGTCAGCAGAGCGCTGGCTGAGATCACGCTAAAGCCTTTCCAGGGCACTTCAGCCCTCGCTGGGCCCCGGAGCTATTCTAGCGAGCTAACACACCAACATGGCATGGGTCATTCTATTCAGGTGCTGCGGTGGAATCGAGGTTAGCTCGCGGTTATGTAACGCGCAGTTCTATTTAACGCACGCTTAGCAACAGCGGTTAAATATGTCTGAGAACATGTCTCTCTGTTCCGATCCGTGACGCGTCCTGTTCCGATGCGTGAACAAGAGTGAGCGGAGGCAATTTTCTCTCTCATAAAATGGTGTTTTTAAACGAAAATAAATCTCGCTCAAATTAATTTCATGCTTGCAAAGTAATTCCTTTTTGTATTTCATGACTTCCCTGCGGTCCTGTGTACAAATTGCAGCAGTGCCAATTTAATATTAATGCAGGGTAAAAAATGGAGTGAATGTCTAATTACTTGTGTATAATTGCTGTAATAAGTATTTTGAATACATTATGGTGAATGTAACATTAAATATTCATTTACAAAACTGGTTACGTAAATGCACAGACACACTCACTCACGCACGCACGCACGCACGCACGCACGCACGCACGCACGCACGCACGCACGCACGCACGCACGCACGCACGCACGCACGCACGCACGCACGCACGCACGCACGCACGCACGCACGCACGCACGCACGCACGCACGCACGCACGCACGCACGCACGCAATCACTCACTCACTCACTCACTCACTCACTCACTCACTCACTCACTCACTCACTCACTCACTCACTCACTCACTCACTCACTCACTCACTCACTCACTCACTCACTCACTCACTCACTCATGCATGCAAGCACACAGGCACGTACGCACGCACGCACGCACGCATATCCAAATCGACTTGTAGTTTAAACAGTGCATTGGTTAGATTGCTAAAACATGCTTAAAGGTAGTTGAGGGGTTTTGAACCGAAAACCGATTAGAGAATCTGAACCTTTATTAAAAAACCTTGAGGAGGAATGTTCCCTGGTATCCTGTATCGACGAAGGGCAGGAACGATCAGCGGTCAGTGCAGGACCCCGCCTAGGACCGGAACCTGCGGCCCCTCCAGGCACCTCCAGGCTGGTGTCCAGTGAAACGACTCCTCTTCAACCGAGTTCCTAATGAGAGCAGAAAGCCGATCCATCTGGAGCGCTGAACTCCAGCTGCTCTCTAAACGCTTTCTGGGACTCGAACCTCTGCTGCTGGAGACTGGCCAGCCACCGCCCTCCTCCTCCACCTCCTCCTCCACCTCCTCCTCCTCCACCTCCTCCTCCTCCTCCTCCACCTCCTCCTCCACCACCTCCTCCTCCTCCTCCACCTCCTCCTCCGGGGGTGTAGGAAGTTTGCAGAGCCCCGTGGCCTTCTGGCCATCTTCACCGGTGATGCCACCTTAACTGGGTTAGCTGGCGTTGGGGGCCCCTTAGTGGGAGAGTCGCTCCCAGGGCCACTCTGTCATCCGGTGAAGGCTTACGGACGCCTGCACCCCCTCCTCCTCCTCCTCCAGACCCTCCAGCTCCTCCTTGCCCCCTCCAGCTTGTCCGTCCTCCTCCTCCTCCTCCTCCTCCTCCTCCTCCTCCTCCTCCTCCTCCTCCTCCTCTCCCTCCTCCTCCTCCTCCTCCTCCTCCTCCTCCCCTCCACCCTGTCCGTCCACCTCCTCCTCCTCCTCCTCCTCCTCCTCCTCCTCCTCCTCCTCTCCCTCCTCCTCCTCCTCCTCCTCCTCCTCCTCCTCTCCCTCCTCCTCCTCCTCTTCCTCCTCCCCTCCAGCCTGTCCGTCCACCTCCTCCTCCTCCGTCCCTGCGACCCGTCCGTCCCCTCCACCAGGGACCTGGTTCTGGGTACGGTCCCCTCCCTTTCCCCCCCCCCCCCCCCCCCCCCGCTCCTGTTGGCCCCACCTTAATCTGTGTCCGGCCGGCGCTCCCATCGCCCGCGGTAACGACCCCCCCCCCCCCCTCTTATCGCTGGGATCTACACGGCGGTCCCGCCGGTGTCACATCGACCCCACCTCGCTCCTACGCTCCGACGCTCCGACGGACAGATGCCCCCCCCCCTGGCAGGGGGGGGGGCATCTGTCCGTCGGAGCGTCGGAGCTGGGGGGTGGGGGGGGGAGGGTCGGGAAGCTCTCACCTGTCACTCCACCAGGGGCAGCACATTAAATATGTATTTATTTAGGGAAATCAGTTCAGCGGGTTTCTGCTCCTCCCTTTTCTCCCGCTGCCTCCCTCCTCCTGACGCCCAGGTGGAGGAGCTGGGACCCCATCCCTCGGTGCCCGGCCGCCCTCGGGCCAAGGGCACCCCCCCCTCCGTCGGTGGAACCGGTCCAGGGCGGTCCTACTGGTGTGTTACTGGTTTGTTGTTCAACATTCCTCTGCCGTCGACCATGGAGACGGTCGGGGTCGTCCGTTACCGGGGTAACCAGTGGACACGCACACGTACGCAGATCTTCACTTCCTGTTTGGTTTTGTGTTTGTGTGGGAGAGGGGGGGGGGGGGCTACGGGTCTGTGCTGTCACATCCCATCACTAACTGGGTTAGAACCACTAACTGGGCTAGATCCACTGGGTAGGAACCAGTGGGTAAAACCATATGGGATGGAAAAGGAAACACACACGCGCACACACACATGCAAAGCACACACACACGCGCACACACAAGCAAACACATATAATCACACACACCCCCCTCTCTCTCTCTCTGCCTCCCTCTCCTCTCAGTCTCTCTCTTTCACACTCACCTCCGGAGAGCCAAAGCAAACACAAGTGACACAAAGCTAGCCAAACACAAACCAATTCTATGAAACAGCATACAAACACACGCGCACACGCACGCACACACACACACACACAATCCCATCCAGATGTCTCCTGCAGGGTGGTCTGCCCGGTTTCATCTGGGAGCCGTCATGTGTCAGAAGGTGTCCTCCGCTCTCCTCCCAGAGGCTGCGTTCCACGGGGCTCCTGTGTTCCACGGGGGCTCCTGTGTTCCACGGGGGCTCCTGTGTTCCACGGGGCTCCTGTGTTCCACGGGGGTTCCTGGGGGCCGAGCGGTTCTCCTGGGGGCCGAGCGGTTCTCCTGCGGGCCGAGCGGTTCTCCTGAGGGCCGAGCGGTTCTGCTGAGGGCCGAGCGGTTCTCCTGAGGGCCGAGCGGTTCTCCTGAGGGCCGAGCGGTTCTCCTGCGGGCCGAGCGGTTCTCCTGCGGGCCGAGCGGTTCTCCTGAGGGCCGAGCTGTTCTCCTGAGGGCCGAGCGGTTCTCCTGCGGGCCGAGCGGTTCTCCTGAGGGCCGAGCGGTTCTGCTGAGGGCCGAGCGGTTCTCCTGAGGGCCGAGCGGTTCTCCTGCGGGCCGAGCGGTTCTCCTGAGGGCCGAGCGGTTCTGCTGAGGGCCGAGCGGTTCTCCTGCGGGCCGAGCGGTTCTCCTGAGGGCCGAGCGGTTCTGCTGAGGGCCGAGCGGTTCTCCTGCGGGCCGAGCGGTTCTCCTGAGGGCCGAGCGGTTCTCCTGAGGGCCGAGCGGTTCTCCTGAGGGCCGAGCGGTTCTCCTGAGGGCCGAGCGGTTCTCCTGAGGGCCGAGCGGTTCTCCTGCGGGCCGAGCGGTTCTCCTGCGGGCCGAGCGGTTCTCCTGAGGGCCGAGCGGTTCTCCTGCGGGCCGAGCGGTTCTCCTGCGGGCCGAGCGGTTCTCCGAGCCCATCTCCTCCCGGTCCGCCGGAGCGGCGGTCCACTCCACGTTTTGCACCCCGCTGGAGGAGCGCTCTGCAGGGGAGGGGTTACCCTCTGAAGCCCCCCGCCGGGCTGGGCGTCCGACGCTGAGCCCCCCCGCTGGGTCAGGACGGGAGCGGGAATATTACTGTCATTCATCTCCCAATGGATGAAGCCCCTGTTATTAATAATTATCAGTTATTATTGAGAGAGGGAGAGGGGGGGAGAGAGAGGGAGAGGGAGGGAGAGAGGGAGAGGGAGAGGGGGGGAGAGAGAGGGAGAGGGAGAGAGAGAGAGAGAGGGAGAGGGGGGGAGAGAGAGGGAGAGGGGGGGAGAGAGAGGGAGAGGGAGAGGGAGAGGGAGAGAGAGAGGGAGAGGGGGGGTGAGGGAGAGAGGGAGAGGGTGAGAGGGAGAGAGGGAGAGGGTGAGAGGGAGAGAGAGAATTAGGGAGGGAGAGAGAGAGGGAAAGAGAAGGACAGGCAGAGGACAGCCATCACAGCGTGTGAACCCAGACACTCAACAGAGGTCTCTGTTTCTGGGCTGCTCTGTTCAGTCAACTTAACTCCTGATTGATTGTCAATTAACTGTTAATCAAACTTCTTGGTGTGTCTTTGTCTGTGTCTGTGTGTGGGTGTATCCATGCTCTGTTCTGACTCATTTAATGTCATGTGTGTGTGTGATTGTGATTGTGTTCATATTAATATGGGGACTACTGTAGGGGGGCGACAGCAGGCAGTCGGCTTGTCGTTTATCCCGCCAACATATATTTCTATCGTCTGCCTTTTGTCATGTTCCTGTGCTCCTGATCGTTTATCTGCTTGCATTTGAAGTAAGCGGAGCTTCACTTTTATATGCAAATATCCAGAAACAATTTTGCACAACAACAAAAGGATTCCACCTTTTGAGATGGAGCTGTTCTGAGAGCCAGATAAATAATTTAATTTTCTTCATCCAGGCAGCGTTTGATTTCAGAACCCTGGAGGGAGAAGCACCAACACCTCCTCCTCCACCATCAGCAACACCTCCTCCACCACCACCTCCTCCAACACCAACACCTCCTCCAACACCTCATCCAACACCTCCAGACCACCAGCACCAACACCTCCATCACCACCACCACCATCAGCCAGCGGCCCAACGGTCCAGGAGCTGCAAGCGACTGGTCAGGTATTTACTTGAAGGACCTTGCTCCCAGACTCTGTGGAGCAATTCCCATCGCAGGAACCGCTGAAGAGAAACTCTGTGAGTCGGAGACCTCTGAGTCAGTTCGAGCTAAAGAACGACATTTGAAAGACCTGAAGAAAACAAACAGGCCGTCGACTTTCCCGCCGACAGAGATCGCTCATCAATCAGTGACCGTGACACACGCGCTCTGTGGTGAAGCGGTGGTCCTAGCCTCATACGTCTCCCCCCCACACACACACACACACACGTGACGTGCGTCGCGGCGACTCCCGTACGTTGGAAAGCCTTTGTCATGCCTCCAGAATGGAAAACAAATTGTGTCGATTTGCCATCGGGGAGCCCGAGAGGAGCGGGGAGGGAGAACAATAGCTCGTCCTTACCTGAGCTGCGTGGCCGGGTGGGACGGCGCTGGCATATTGCCTCATGAAAGTGTAATGTAATTCTCAACGGCTTTGCACTCCATTCCAGCAAATCAAAACACACTGACTCTAAACAAATTGAGGCCGATTTATTGCCTCTGGCTGCTGATTAAGTGCATAAGGAGAGAATATCATCTGAAGATAGACAGAACTGAGGACAGAGCTCGGCGGGTGTCTGCGGTCTCCGCTGTTTCATTTTGAAATGTTCCACTCCTAAACTCGTGGTTATTAGGGAGATCAGATCACGTTATGGTGATGCTCAGAGCATAACAAGTAGACAACATGGCGTTGTCTGCTTGGTTAGGCCTGCATACGCTCAGGCGTACACACACGTACGGCACTTAGACAGAGGTTGAAAGGTCACAGGCAAACTAGCCACCGATTCCAGTCTCTCTCCGGAGACACTTTGGTTGAACAAGGAGGAGGGGCCCTAACAGCTCGGGCCAATCGGCTGGCGCCTCACCTGTGATTGGATGGAGTGGCCTTGACAAGAGTTGAGGGGCGGAGGGGAAGCTAGATGGACCAATCACAGGCTGTGGGCATGAAGCTAGGGAGCTAGACCGGTAGAAGCAGCTGATTGTTCCAGACTACGGACGAGGTCAGCAGACAGAAGTCTCTCTTTAGGACGCGGACTGACAGCAAGAAGACATCCTACAGGTACAGCAGACTAATGAACCACAGAGAGACGCAGAAACACACACACACACACACACAGAAACACACACACACATACATACATACACATAGTATACACATATACACATTTACACACACATACACTCATAAACACACACACCAACAGGTACAGCAGACTGATGAACCGAAGTGACACGGCGCATGTAGCGGAGGGGTTCTGTGGTCTGTCACTGCAGTACGCCATCTTCTCCAGCTCCTGCCCATCCCTGACCCTCCACCTCAGCCATCTCAGCCATCTCGCGCCGTGAAATCCAACCGACACATGACTAAACGAGTTCACCCCCCCCCCGCCATCCACCGTCCCTCCTTTAGTGAGTCTCCTACACTGACAGAGAACGTCATTCACGCTTTGAAATCCATCCGGCTGCATTCATGTAATCAGAGGAGTCTTCTTCATCGGCCAGCACTAGCACAACGCCTCCAGTTAGCAGTAAATGCTGGGTCTTTGAGCAAGGCACCACGGAGAAGCATGCACACACACAGACACAGACTAGTGCTTGTGGACGAAGTGATGCAAATGAGTGCTGGAGCAGTTCATACTGAGATAATGTCCTTTCATCGACTCGTGACTCTAGAGGAATCCCCGTTGTCTACTTTGTTTATGACGCATCGGGCGGCACGATTACTGATCATCGTTTCTTCAGAGGTAATGTAGCAGGAAGCCGAGCGTGATCCATCTTACACCACTACCAACTCCACACGCCCACCAATCAGAGGCCACTCCGAAAGGGACGGCAGCCAATAGGGGTGCAGGGCCAACAAAACGACCGGGACATCAATTGGCCCGGACTGGACGAGTGTTCTGTAGTTCACGCTGATGACTGCCCCTCCTGACACTAAAGAGAAAGATGAAAGATTTATTCCCCACCTGCTCACTGTCCTCTTTCTCCAACGTTGTTCACTTTAAGAGCTTTCTGAGCTTCCTTTAGAAAGACGGTTAATGGACTATAATCATTCAGTCCTCAGAACTCTGTTTAGTTTTTCTGTTTCAGGACAATTACGGTGGAAATCAAGACCCATTTTTTCTACAGAGCGTCGATCACGAAGCGCCATTCGGCCTGCCTCTTTATCTATTCCACACACCGAGACTCCGCCGCATTGTGCTGCTAGCTCTGTGTGAGAGAGACAATCTGATTCTCTGCGGCCTTCAGTAGACAAACGCCGGCCGCGTTCGGACCGGTCCTTCAGGGGCCCGTAAACAGCGGCTTTAGACTGCGATCCAACCCACTGATTCAGTAACGTAGTGTTGTATCTTTTCTCATCTGCACCGTGTGATGTCCATCAACAGCCTCTCAGCTCTCCGTCCTCCAGCCCCGCCCCCCCCAGTATTCCTTGTGTTTTCATTGGTCCCAACGAGCAGCTCTTTGTGGTCAGAGTGTCGTCCCCATCCCCCCCAGGGTGATGAGAGGGGGTTACTCACTCAGTCAGCTGCGGCCCGCTGGGCTGATAAACAAACCTGTACTTAGTCCCCCCTGTTATTTCGGCCTCTGGTTGCCGGTGGCGGTTGCTATGGTTACCGCCGGGTGGGACGGACCGTCTGCGGGGACCGGTCGATGCCGGTCCACGCCGCGGCCGCCGGGCGGGGAATCGGAACACGGTCGAAGCAGGGGGAGCTTCAGGCTGTGACGTGTTACCGTGACGATGTGTTACCGTGAGCAGCAGCGGCCGGCGGCGTCCATATGGAGCGGAGTGTTAAAGCCTAGCCTAGCGCTGACGCTAACCGAGCTCTGAAGCTAACCTAGCGCTGACACTAACCTAGCGCTGAGGCTAACCTAGCGCTGACGCTAACCTAGCGCTGACACTAACCTAGCGCTGAAGCCCTGCCTAGCGCTGACGCTAACCGAGCGCTGACGCTAACCGAGCGCTGTCACTAATTTAGCACTGACACTAACCTTGCGCTGACGCTAACCTAGCGCTGACGCTAACCTAGCGCTGACGCTAACCTAGCACTGAAGCCCTGCCTAGCGCTGACGCTAACCGAGCGCTGACGCTACAGCGGGCTAGCGGACCGCTGGGGCGCTCCAGCTTGTTATTTTCCCACCTGTACCCCTCGCTGGAGCGCGTCCAATCGGATCACAGCTCTGTTTGACGTTCCTAAACCGAATACATGCTCGATACCTCATTAATTCCTGCTCTGCCTCTCACCCATCCTCGCGTTGTTAGCAGCACTGGCATCATTAGCGCAGACCACAGCCACACCGCTGTTAAGCACAGTTGTTAGAGGTTTGTGTATGCTAATGCGAGGCCCGCTACCAAGGCTAATCCAAGAGATTCATGCCTCGAATTGGTCGGGACGGATTAGATGTGAAACATGGATCTGAGTCCTCCAATCAGGGCTCACGCTTTCTAATTAATTCACATTGCGTGATCAGCATGCATGGACACACGCACAGATACACACACGCGTCAACACACACACAAATACATGCATAAACACACACAGATGCACACACAAACACACACACACATCTACACACATTCACGTATAAACAAACACACACACATACGTATACAAATATACACATACATATGCACATCTACACACACACACACGCATCAACACATTCATAAACACACACACATACATGCATACACACGCATACACGCATAGACACACACAGAAGCACACACACACACACACACACACACATATACACACATTCACATATACACAAAACACACACAAACACATACATATACACACATATGCATACACATATAAAAAACACACACACGCATAAACAAACACACACACACACACATACGCTCACACACACACATTCTCCCGACTGCCAGTAGGCATGTGATTTATTCATTCTCTCCCCACTATAATGTCCAATGCCGGTGTTCTATAAAATAACCATGACTCTACTGTTGCTCAAAGGCACTTCAACTGTTTATTTTGAAGGACTTAGTTTTCCTTGACCCGGTCGGTTGTTGGATTGATTCTGGTTTGTAGCTGTTTGCTTCTCCCCCGATCCCTCCCTGGTTTATTCATGACTTCTGTCTGCTTCATTCACGACTTATTGTTGGTTTATTCATCATCTGCTCAACGCTGGCTCCTCCGGTGCGTCTGTTTTTATTATTATAATGTTTTCAGGTGCTTTCTGATCGGTTGCTGGTTCCGTTACATCCCGGGAGTCTCCCCTGATCCGGTGAGAAGGACTGAGACCCTGACGTGGGTGGGGTTCTGTGGACCTCCAGCAGGTCTGGCCTTGGGACATGCCCGTAGCCAGCTATGAGGTCACTGAGGTCCGGACCGCGGTCAATCTTGTAGGGAGGTAAAACCTAGAGAAAGAAAACATTCAAACCTAAATACAACTGTATAGAACATCAGCGGTTGAGAACTTAAAATAAATGCTAAATTAAGTTGAGACTAGTAACTTTGTGTCCGCTGTGTGTGTCCGCTCCCCCCCCAACAAAAGTGAACTCCAGCAACTGAAGCCCCAGCCGGCATCATAGTCCCTCCACAGGTACTCCTGGTTGTGGGGGCAGACTGGTGTGGGTGCTGGGAACCTCCACATCCCCACAGAACAGAATTAACATTTAGATTCAATATGTGATCGATTTTCCTCTGGAGGGAGATGAATGCTTATCTCCTCGTGATTTCCCCCAGCCCTCGCTCCCCTCCGCCCGTTATGGGGTTCAGTCTGGTACCTCCGGGGTACACAGACTGTACAGACTGTACAGCAGGAGGTATCTGACCCTGGAAGAGACAGACTGTTCCATAGCAGGGTTCATTTGCATTTACATTTAGGGCGTTAAGCAGACGCTAAAGCAAAGCGAATAGAAGCGACTTTGAGCAAGAAAGATAAACAATATTTCGCTGCCGGTACAGTAAGGATGTTCATAGAACCACTACTGTAGGTAGTTCATAGAACCACTACTGTAATACTGTAGGTACACCCATTCCCCGTATACAACGGAGATAGCTAGGATAAGACGCTACACGATACTAAGTGCTATTTTTAAGTGCAAGGATGTACCATGTACAATAAGTGTGTACATTGAGTGCCAGGATGTACAACATACAAAAACTGCATACATTAAGTGCGTGGCCGTGCAGCCTACAACGAGTGTATACGAAGGGGGTGGGGGGTAAGGGGGGATGGTTATTCAGAGTCCAGGTAAGCTACGGTTCATATCACCATAGCATATTGTATCGACTTCGAAATAGACAGAGAACAGAGTTTTAATATCCCGGCAGTATTTTTTGAGAGTGTAAAAAGTTTCATAAAATAGTCTTCAGGAAATTGACAGAATGTATTATAAAAGGCTGCATTATTTTAGTGTTTTCATACCCATAATCTTTCATTTCTGACGGGATAATACAATAATAACTGTGTGTGTGTGTGTGTGTGTGTGTGTGTGTGTGTGTGTGTGTGTGTGTGTGTGTGTGTGTGTGTGTGTGTGTGTGTGTGTGTGTGTGTGTGTGTGTGTGTGTGTGTGTGTGTGTGTGTGTGATCGCCTGTGTGTGTGTGTGTGTGTGTAGTAACCCCTGTGGTCAAAGTTCCTCTCCTGCCTCCCGGCTATAAATGTTCCCCGGTAAAGTTAACTATATGAAGCACCGTCTCTCACTCTCTCTCAACCGACCCGTTCTCTGGGTCTGGGTCCTGTGGACCTCCCTGGTGCTCTCCTTCCTCGCAGTGTGGCTACGGCTGTCACCGACCCTGTGCTGCTCTGTCTGATGGCTGCCTTGCTAAATAGCGTCCGCCTTAATGGAAGTCCCCTCATTATTCAACGGCTACACAATGAGCTCTCCAGACGACCTCAGACCTGTCTAACTGATTCACTCAGCCGCCGCCGCCGCCGCCAACGTAGCACTCCGGCGCAGAGTATTAGCAAACATGCTATTCACGTCTTTCCTTTTAACTGAGAGCATCGGGAATCGAACCAAGTACCTCTCGTTCGGGAGGCCACTTCCCTTCCATCACTCCGAGATGCCCTTGCGTTCCCCCCCCCATCCCCACCAACTGCCAAAACACTTGGCAGTTGGTTTCCGACTAAAAGGGATCACTCCTCATTGGGCGGCCATCTTCTGGCGTGCCGACAAACGTTTGGCGTCGCCTGACATCTGGAATATTATGATCTTCTCTTCCCTCTGGACATTCTCTGAGGCTGCTTCCATCCTTCCCATTTCATGCATATTCACACAAACACACACACACACACACACACACACACACACACACACACACACACACACACACACACACATACACACATACACACATACACACACACACACACACACACACACACAATCAGACTCATACTCGCACACACACACTCACACACACATACACACACACTCACACACGCACTCGCACACGCACACACAATCTGCTCAGAGCGGGCGTGTGCGCGTGAGAGAGACATGGATAAACGTGACCACGACCAGGCTGAGTGTGTATCGGAGCGCACCCAGGGTGTATAGGAGACAGTATGTAAATAATGGATCTAGACACTTCATTTACTGTGGCGCTTTACGAAGGCATTATAAAACTCATGAAAGATTCAGGAGATGGGCCATATGGGGCGATGATCAAGGCAGGGAGACGTCGGTGACAGCAGCCCCGGTTTAGCCTCCAGAAATCACAAAGAGAGACAGGAGGACCGGATCAGGAGGTATGAGGAGAAGGCTGAATCAGGAGGTAGGAGGACAGAATCAGGACTGATTCAAGGACAGTACCAGGGCTGATTTAAGGACAGTACCAGGGCTGAGTCAAGGACAGTACCAGGGCTGATTTAAGGACAGTACCAGGGCTGAGTCAAGGACAGTACCAGGGCTGATTTAAGGACAGTACCAGGGCTGAGTCAAGGACAGTACCAGGGCTGATTTAAGGACAGTACCAGGGCTGATTCAAGGACAGTACCAGGGCTGATTTAAGGACAGTACCAGGGCTGATTCAAGGACAGTACCAGGGCTGACTTAAGGACAGTACCAGGGCTGATTCAAGGACAGTACCAGGGCTGATTTGAGGACAGTATGAGGACTGATTTGAGGGGAGAATCAGTACTAATTTGAGAACAGTATCAAGGCTGATATTAGGACAGTATCAAGACTGACTTGATGACAGTATCAGGACTTATTTGAGGACAGTATCAGGGCTGATTTATGGACAGTATCAGGACTGGCTCAAGGGAAGTATGGAGGTTTGGTGAACACAGTGGGTTACCGATGTCAGAAGAAAGATGCATTGTAAGACTGGTGATAAGAAAACAATACAAGTCTCTGATAGCGGACGTGGCTCCGGAATATTCTGTTCACTCTTTGGTCCCTTCGAGAGGCGGATACTGGATGGTTGTTTTGACATTAATGAGGAGACAGGGTGAGGGTCCTGGCTGAAAGATGTCTACAGGTGAAAAAACTGACACCGCTGTTTGAACGAAAAAACCTCTCATCTCAGAGTCGACCTCCCTAACTACGAGAATATCCAGGCCAGGAAGCCCTTTCCCTCTTAGAGGAAGCACAGCATTTTTTTCTAATTTCCTCTACTTTCTAAGTACGGACGCGGCTACAATGCTCTTACTTTGAAGTGTCCGGGGTTGGAGGAGGGCTGCCATGGCAGATGTTCCACAGTGCCCTCGAGCGACTCTCTGAACCTTCCCCACCTCTATGATGCACTGGAGAGCGAGTGATAAGAATGTGTGAAATGTAAAAACCAAGCAACTTGTACATAGCCAAAGCGGTGTGTGCTAACGCTAACACTGTGTGAACACTAGGGAACAGTTTTAGCGCATGTGCTGACGCAATCGTTAGCTGCTCATCTACTTCTGGGGTGGAAGGTGCGTTGAGTTAAGGATGCGTTTATTTGCAGGAATTATTCGGTAAGCTGGGTAGGCCACCCGAAACACTGTTGTTTAGGTCTGCTAGCTAAATTAGCTTGGTAGGCTAGCTGAGGCACTGGTGTTAAGATCTGTTGGCTAAGTTAGCTGGGTAGGCTAGCTGAGGCACTGGTTCTAAGGTCTGCTAGCTAAATTAGCTGGGAAGGCTAGCTGAGGCACTGGTGGCTAGGTCTGCCAGCTAAAGTAGCTGGGTAGGCTAGCTACGGCACTTTTGGCTAGGTCTGCAAGCTAAGTTAGCTGGGCAGGCTAGCCGAAGCACTGGTGGCTAGGTCTGCAAGCTAAGTTAGCATGGTAGGCTAGCTATGTATGCTGGGTTGACTAGCTATATATATTTGTGATATGGTATACAGAAACACAAGGGGGTTTTGAAGCAGGAATTAAATGAGTAATTATTTATTTAAGTACAATTTAAAGTTTTTAATTACAGGTCATTTTGTCTATGAATGCATGAGCTGAAAAATGTTGTATCTCCTCAAAGCTGGAGAGGAGTTATTTTATCCCTCAGTAATTTAATCTCATTTGGTGCCTGGCACTACGATGAATAAGACCATTCATCTCCAAGCCCTTGAAGCCTGTCACCTCCATTACCGGGGTCTAGCTGTCGTCAACAGATGCACACCTGTCTGGACGGCGGCCATCTTCTCCTCTGGGCTACGGATCGAACAGACATTTGATTTTGTGCCGCAAAATGGTTGACAGCTTCCACTCTCTGCGAGGTACAGGAAGGGGCGACCTCATTCTCAGAATCAACCATCTGTACGTCGGCTCGATGTGACTTATCTCCTCTCACCACTCGTCTATTTCCATCCAAAAGGTTCATTCAGCCTGAGCAGGAAGACCCATTCTGCATGGTGTGTGTGTGTGTGTGTGTGTGTGTGTGTGTGTGTGTGTGTGTGTGTGTGTGTGTGTGTGTGTGTGTGTGTGTGTGTGTGTGTGTGTGTGTGTGTGTGTGTGTGTGTGTGTGTGTGTGTGTGTGTGTGTGTGCATCAAAGTGGTCCACAACGGAAAGGTAGATAGATTAAATTACTTTTGACATGCATACACAAGCACACGCACACACACACACACACACACACACACACACACACACACACACACACACACACACACACACACACACACACACACACACACACACACACACACACGCACACACACACACACACCCTGTGACCGTGCAGAGTGTGTGTGTGTCCAGTGTGCCGAGGTGTTTCCAATCGTAGTCAACGGTGCTCAACGGGCAGCTGTGGTGAGACGAACATGAATCCGCTGGCTCCTGTTCCCCCCTTCCCCCCCCCCCTTCCCCCCTCTGGAAACCAAGGCCTGCATGACGGCTCAAGTAGCGAGGCGGCGCTAAAGGCTGTACCGACCGGGGCTGAAAGGGGTCTGCCGGGGCCCCTTCATTCATAGCCCTGTGTGGAGGGGGGGGGGACAGCCTGCCCGCCCCTCATTCTGCTCCTCCAGATCACGGCTCTTCTTCCTCTGTGAGGGACGGCTGTTCCCCGTCCTCTGTAAGCCGTCTGTAGATCCACGGCTGCCTGAGGAGACGTGTGAAGGCCACGTGGAGGCCGGACGTGGAGGATCGACCGACAACAGCCCAGCGTCAGCCACAGCCGTGGGGGCGGAGGGGAGGGGACACCTCTGGCTCGTTGTTATGGCGATATGGACAGGGTGGAAACAGTGATGGAGAGGGGGAGGGCGGAAGGGAGGGAGGGAGGGAGGGGAACATACAAAGAACAGCTTGAGCCAAGATATATATATTTTTATTTTCCAAGGAAATATTCATTGCTTTCTGATTTCCATAGACCTTTTATGTATATATGTGTACATATATTTATATATATATATATATACATATATATGTATAAATATATATACATTTCTGCAGCAGTGTCTTTTTTGTGAATCTGCTGAGTAAAAGCAAGTTACAGTGCATCACTATGAGGAAAACAGCATTTTTCCAAAGCAGAAGCAAATTCAGACGGTGCAATCTCCTTCTGAGTGACACAGCCATCAGCCAATGGGATCACAAGGAGCAAATGGTCACTTGACAGCAATGCTTTTCACTGTTCCTGAAAGACTGAACCCCCCAATGGACCCGACACTGTTCGGGTTCCATGTATAATAATATTCCTGATATGTGTTGGTTCACGCAGCCCGGCAAAGGCTAGAGGCTATTGTGTCAAATAGCTTACTTTACAATTAGTGTATGAACTTGTGCTTTTCCCCATATTACCTCCACTTTTCTACACAGCGCTATTACAACAGTGGCCATCACTGACAAACAGTCATTGCCATCTTTCACCAGCAACTCTACAGCTCCCATCTCGCTAGTTATTCTAGTTGTGTTGTTTTTCTTTTACAGACACGGAATGCTTTCGGTTCCAACTGCCAAATCATCTTGGCGGCCATTTTGTGTGATTTAGCCGAGAGCGGCAGCGCTGGGACTCCTGTCCTGGATCTACGGCCACGTCTTGTGCTTCTGATGACAGTAGTAGGTTAATGTCTATTTTTGCAGTTGTACTCCCTCTCTCCCTCTTCCTTCCCTCCTTTAGCATTAGATGGCTGCATGAATATTTCCAGTGTGCGTCATTTGATAAAATCTTATATTTTTACATGTCTCTTTTTTTTTTTGCAGATGTTTGTGTCGTCCGTTTCAGTAGCAACAGTGCTTCACTCAAACATGAGTTGTTCACGTTATTATTATTATTGTTGATAAATTATTATTGTTTCTTCCAGAATGAAGATAGAGGAGAGAAGCCATGGATGGAAAGCAGCACATGACTTATTATTATAAACGAACAAACAGAAATATGGTGAAAAATATTCATATTTTTGTTTACCATCGATCTCCCATACGTTTGGTGGTACTTTCGAGGCTAAAGCAGGTCACTATGGAATATGGAAACATCAACATTATTCTTAAGGTAAAGATCATGGCATTTACAAGAAGGCCTTGTTCACAAGGGTCAGCGGGCTTCGTGTTTGTTTGTTTTTGTTAGTTTTTTCATCAGGGCTTGCTTTCAAAGTGGTCCCTTCACACAACGCGCATAAAACCCAGAAAATCAAAAACGACTGTCCGATATATTCCTTTATACACTAAATAAAAAGCGCACGGTCCAAAAAAGTTTGGCACATTTACTCTCTGAGAGCCCAGTGTTGAAATAAACAACAAACAAAGACAGCGTTGTGTAAAAGAAAAAACGAAAAACCAAAACATGAAATCTAAATTCAATCTAGCTCTAAATGAAAGTCATTAGAATAAATGTTTGTAGGCACCAGCATTTCCCCGGAAGGACGTAGGAATCAACAGATAAATCAACCAATCAATGTGTTCTCTTAGTCTTTTTTCTCCACCACCGCGGAGGCGGGGGAGTTCGAGGTCCTTCAGACGTTTGTTCTTCACGGCTCCGTGGAACCAGGAAGATAGAGGTCCTGCGGCCCCCGACTGTCCGTACAGCTGACTGAGAGGGCCCCTGGTTAAAGGGTTCTGGGCGCCTCCCTCACCACGGTCTGTGTGCTCGCCGTACTCCCTACAACGACAGCATTCCCTCTCCGTATTCCCAACACGTCGTTTCGGGCTTCAAAATGGCCGCGGGCTTCCCCGTGTCGCAGCGGACCGCGGAGGACAGGACCGCGGAGGACAGGACCGCGGGCCTCAAACCACACGTTGGGTGAGGCTCCGGGCGGGCGGTGGTTCTTCTCCAGGTCCCGCCCTGCTAAAGATCTGGTCCTCCGGTCCACACAGCACGCACTCTGTACTCCCACGGTCGCGGACAGCAGAAACGAGGTCCTTGGCATTGGCGCACTCCACAGAACGTCAGGTGGTGACCATGTTTTGCGCATTTGGGGCGATCCGCCCCAAATGCGCAAAACATGGTCACCACCTCATGTCGCCGGACGAGGCAGCGGCCCACCGACAGCCCACCGCCTGCTCACGGTGGGTGACGGCCGGACCACGGCGCGCGATCCTCTCGGGGGGGGGGGGGGGGGCTTCACGCCCGGCAACACTTGAAGCGTATGAGTTTGTGGAAGGCCCTCTTAAAGTCCTCGTTGGACATGGTGTAGATGATGGGGTTGATCAGGGAGTTCAGGTAGCCCAGCCAGGTGAAGCTGTCGAACAGCTCCGGGGAGAAGCAGGCGTCGCACGCCGCCACCACCAGGGTGTAGATGAAGAAGGGCAGCCAGCAGACGATGTACGCCCCGAGGATGATCCCCAGGGTCTTGGTGGCCCTCTTCTCCCGGGCCGCCGAGATCCTCTTCTTCTCCAGCAGCGCGTCCGACACGGTGACCTTGACCTGGCCCACATTGGCCGAGGCGACCGTGTCGCAGGACGAGGTGTCGTTGGTGCCGTAGTTGAGCGACGTGCTCGAGGCCACCGAGCCCGGCGAGTCGGTGATGAGGTGCGCCGAGGTCAGCCGCTTCCCCGGCTTGCTGGGCGACTGCTTCAGGATGCGTTTGCGCGCCTCCACGTAGATCCGCCCGTAGAGCGCCAGCAGCAGGAAGGTGGGGATGTAGAAGGCGCCGAAGGTGGAGTAGATGGTGTAGAAGACGTTGTCCGTGTTGACGTTGCAGGTGGTCACCTCCTCCGCCTTCACCTGGCGCCAGAAGAAGGGCGGCAGGGAGATGGAGATGGCGATGACCCAGGCGGTGGCGATCATCCCGGCCGCGCGCGCCGGCGTGCGGCGCTTGGTGTACTCCACGGCGTCCGTGATGGCCCAGTAGCGGTCCAGCGCGATCACGCACAGGTGCAGGATGGAGGCGGTGCAGCAGGTGATGTCCGAGGACAGCCAGATGTCACACACCACCTGGCCAAGGGTCCAGGTCTGGCACACGGTGTACAGCGCGCTGATGGGCATCACCAGGATGGACACCAGCAGGTCCGTCACCGCCAGCGACGCGATCAGGAAGTTGGCGGGCGTGTGCAGCTTGCGGGACTGGTAGATGGTGGCGATGACGAAGGCGTTGGACAGCGTGGTGGCGAAGGTGATGAGGGAGAGCGTGAGGGCGAGGGAGACCTGCAGCGAGACGCTGGCGTCCGCCGCCTCGTCCGGCGGGAACGTGGCGTTGAGCGAGTGGTTGGCGGCGCTGAGGTTCATGAGGTCCCCGCGCGGGACGGACGTAGGCGGGAGTGGGCTAGGGCGCTCCATCCCTCGGCCACGGCCGCACGGACCCTCCCAGCATGGAGCTCCGGGGGAGGCGGGACACACACACACACACACACCGCACACACCAACACACACGAAATGAACACACACACACGAAACGAACACACACACACACGCACGCACTCAGCCGCACTCACACATGCACACACGCACTCACGCACTCACGCACACATGTACACGTGTGTTCACAAACACCAACACACACACACAACACACACGCCCGTACACCAACAAACGCACGCACGCACACACACGAACACGCACACACACACGCGCGCACACGCACCGGGATCCCCCTGCAACGTCCACCCGCGCTACTCAGCCATGGCGCGCTCTCCTCCCGTTACGCACGGGTCTACGGGTCCTCCGCGCGCATCGGACACTGAACCATAAAGCCAACAGAGGAGGTTTTTCTGAAGACCCCACCCCCCCCAACCCTCCTCTTCTTTGAAAACGTCTCTTGATTTAACTTCCACACTTCAGCGTCCGCATCGCTTTTTGATCCTGACGCAAACGACCCGAAGTGAAGCTCCGATGTCCATCAGTGTCCTGCTCCCACGCGACCCGCGGCGTTCTGCCGGCGGACTGATGACGGGCGGCGCTACATCCTCACCGCGCGTGCACATGTCCGCGTCCCAGAGACGCTCCCGCAGCGACACGAGACGCGCCGCACTCCAGAAGTTCAGTGCGCGAGAGAAGCTTGACACTTGTTTTTATACTGGCAGCCCACCCCGTCTCTCTCTCTCTCTCTCTCTCTCTCTCTCTCTCTCTCTCTCTCTCTCTCTCTCTCGCTCTCTCGCTCTGCTCTGCTCTGCTCTGCTCTGCTCTGCTCTGCTCTATTCTTATCGTTTCTCTGTCTTATTGAAGTAGACCTCTTCCACACAAAGCCCTCCTGCTGGGTCATAAAGCCCCGGGGTTTAATGATTCAGCCTCTTGTGATGGACAGCAACTGTTGCCGCGAGGCCGCGCAACCCCAGGACCACGGAGAGGGCCCAATGCGCATGTCCATCTGTTATCACCCTCATTGGGACGGTAGTTGCGCAATTGTAAACACAACATGTGCTGCTGTTGTTTTTGTGTCGCAAGGAGAAGTAATATTTATAATAATGTGGTTTTATAAACAGAAAAAAATCGAAAAGCCTAATTTTAAGTCAAAAGGTTTATTTTATTTAGAGCAAACCAATTAAACAATATGGCGAAAATAATATTTTGCTACAAATATTTTCAATCAAATTTTTGTATTTTCTATTTATTCTGCTTCCGGAAGTGAAGCGTGGGTAAAAAGGTTAACGCGTAGAAACGTGACCACGTGACCACGCGAAAGGTCCGATCTTCGTTCTCCGGTCTTCTGGCGAAGTCGCTAACAGTTCGATTCTCCATCTAAATAATAGCATCCCCATCAAGACCGTCAATCAAAAGGATAACAGAACGATAACAGATCGACGACCCTCACGGCCGACACACAATCAGCGGTCGGGTTTCAGAGAGTTCGTTCTCCTGCAGAACAACATCCTGTCCGATGAGCTGAGCGTCCACCGGACCCGCCCATGGACCTGACCCCGGACCCGACCACGTACCAGACCCTGGACCCGACCCAGGGTCCGGCCCAGCTACCCCGGGACGGAGGAGCCGGTACGTTCTAACACCTTCTGATTAGTGGCGCTTGATTTACCGTTCTGGCAGAACCGCGTTGGACGATCAGTGATGTTACACACCGCTGAACTGCGGTGTTTACCAGACAGATAAAACCACAGTCAAATAAATATTTTATATCGTGATATACTGAATACGATCTATGAAGCAAGTGTAGCAAAAATAACAAGTTAGTATGTCGATTTTTAATAACTTAGATTTTTCGTTGTGTTCATTTTGGTTGTCCAACCAGTTTGGCTTGTGTTGTAAACACTAATCGATATTGATTCCCTTATTGTTCACCATCCAACCGTGATCTCTAAAGTCCTCCAGTTGTCCACTAACCTCGACAACCTCAAATACTCGATTAATATTATATTCTCATGAACGGGTAAAGTTAATCCTGCCTACAGCGAGGTTTTGAACCGAGGACTTTTGAGTCAAACACGCTAACCGCTGGTCAGCTCGGATACGGATCATAAACCAAAAACAACTCCGTGGACGTTGCGCCCGCGGTGAACGAGCCGTTACCATGGTTACTCCGGCAGGAGGCGGGGCCGCCTGGCTGGTGAGGAAGGCGCGGCTGGCGGTGGCGCTGGCGGTCATCAAGTCCCGCCCCCCCGGGCTGAGTGGCAGGCAGCAGGCGGAGGCTCTGGCCTCGAGGATGAGGAGCAGAGACGCCGGGCTGAGGAGCAGAGGCCAGGAGCTCCAGGAGGAGGTGCTGCGTCTGAGGCAGCAGCTGCTCCTCGCCAAGATGGCCGCCCAGAGACGGGACGTGGGCGGAGCCTCAGGTAAGATGGACGCCATCCGTCTGAAGTTCCCGGCCGTAGGGGAGCTGGGGGGGGGGGAACCAGACCTAGAGGGGGAGGAGGAGGTGATGGTGATGGTGATGATGATGATGATGATGATGATGAGGATGGGTGCTTGTGGGCTGTTTCATTATTTATCGGATGCTTTTATCCGAAGTGTCACGTAGTGGCCTCAGAGGCGGGTCACAGCTCCACGCCACCCGATTGGCCAAGGCGTTTGGCTCCTCTTTTGTTTGTGTGTGTGTGTGGGTGCGTGTGCGCGTGCGTGTGTGTGTGCGCGTGCGTGTGTGTGCGTGCTCGCAAGTGATTTGTCCATTCCTGAAGATGGATGGTTCAGCATTGTTGGGGGGGGGGCGGGGGGGGGAAGCACCTGCATGGAGGTACACCATCACACGGCCCCGTCGGTGGCGTGGACGGAAAGGTCATACCGAGACGCCGTGGAGTTGCCACCGGGCGGGGGATTGTGTGTTCGCACCGCCCAGATCAGAGCAGCCAATCAGAGCGGCCGTTGTACTCGGGGCTCTCACTGCCATAGTGGAGTTGGAGTGTGAGACTCGTGGGCCAGGGGGGGGGGGGGGGGGGGGGGGGGGGTCCGCAGCCGGACTCTCCGTCTTAATAAAGCCCGTTCTCGCCGGGCGTTCCCGGGCTGCTGGGTGGAGAGGGCTCGGAGGCCTATCGGGAATAAAGTGAAGACGGATAAACGAATAAATCAGTCCACGGGGCGGGAAGAAAGGAAACCTTGATTTTTAATTTACGGGGCTCTGGTTGTTGGGTCTTAATGAAGCGATGCAGACGGGGGGCTCTTAAAGTCTTTATTCCATTCCAGGAGACGCGCTGGGAGGGCGATTAGCAGCTGGCAGCCCACCATCGCAACACTCTAAAGGAGTCGTTTGTCACATCAGAAGCGCTCATAAGGTCCACCTGGGAACGTCTCCCGGGGTCTTCTGTTCTGAAGCCCGGTGCTGCTGGATCCTGGTTTTATTTGAATGAGGACTGTATACTGTTGAAACCTGATCGCCCGTTGTGGAGAACTACAACTCCGCTGGCCAGTATATTAGCAGTGGAGGGACGAGGGTTTGAAGTCGCTGTTGATGGACACCAGAAGCTTCCATGAATGTGGAGTGATATTTGACCTTCTGAAAGCACTCCCCCGTGACCTGCGTCTGACAACAACAAGGTGGGCGGAGGGCGAGGGAGGCCGTGTGTGTGTGTGTGTGTGTGTGTGTGTGTGTGTGTGTGTGTGTGTGTGTGTGTGTGTGTGTGTGTGTGTGTGTGTGTGTGTGTGTGTGTGTGTGTGTGTGTGTGTGTGTGTGTGTGTGTGTGGGTCCATGGCCGCCTGCTCCTTTTATGTGTTATTTTATTTACACTCAGGGCTCCCGTTTGGGATGGATTGAAACCGTTTTACGAAGAGCAGGGAGAATCCCTCCGGGATGACTATCTAGTGGCACGACAATGAAATGGGTTGGACGACAGTTGAATCCAGTGTTCTGTCAGTCAGGTGCAACATTTTATGTCCTTATCGATGAATCTATTGATCACTTTGTCCAGGTCATTCATTCAATATCTAGTGATTTAGAAGATGCTGTTTAGCGTCTTCGTGTCATTGATGAGCAGCTAGGAGTCAGGTGTCTTGCTCAAGGGCCAGACCGCAGATATCGTGGTCAAACCGGGAGCCTTTCGTCTGGAAGTCAAAGACCTTCATCACCTTCATCACTGTACCTCAGCAGAGGCTTTACAGGTCTGCCTGCTCCCCACCAGAGCCCAGGGAAACGCTGTTCAACTCCTAATGATCTTAAACGAAGAACATTCCGAATATTGACACTTCTGAAGCTGTCAATGGACCAGATGATGCTCATCATGAATGAGGGTTGATGAGAGTGAGTGTGAGGGCATGGCGTCTCGCGGGCTGTAGGCTCCTGGGTTTGGTACGGACGGTTAAACATGGCCGCCACAATGGGTAATGGACCGAGTATCTCCAGGAGAGACGCGGAGAAGCCGCTATCTCATCCAGCTAACGAGCCCCCCCCCCCCTCCTAACGAGGGCCCCCAGCCTAACGACCCCCCCCCCCCCCCCCTAACGAGGACCTCCACCCTCATGAGTCAACGGGGAGGGACAGCGTTGCTAGGGAAACCAGGACTCTCCTCATGCAGGACCACCACAGGGATGGACCTCCGTCAGCAGAGTGGGAGATGATCGACCAGGAAGACCTCCGCTCATTGGATGCCGTCAGGCCTTGTGCGTTTTGTTACCGACGGCAACGGCTTAAAACGCCACATCAGTTGTTGTGTCAATCACTGCTCAAACCATCGTAGCTCTAAAAGTTTGATGAAACCAACGGTGGACGTAGTGTTGAGCCAACACACTGTCACGCTGCAGAGCATTAATACTCTGCTGGAATGGACCATGGACTAGGCTCCAGTCGTTGCCGGGAAATCACTTGGACCGAATGTGGAGTGTTTGGTTTCAGGCGCTGAGATGTTTTTGGGAGAGACTTCATTAAGGGCTAACTTCCAGCCCTACCACCTCGGTCAGGCCTGCGGTCTCCGGCCCACTTTGAGGTCTTCGTGCCCACGTTGCATCACAGCTATGGTCTATTCAATATCTCCATTAGCAGACGCTCATCTCCCGTAGGTTCTGAAGCAGCATCTGCTGGGTATGATTGCGTGTGTGTTTATGTGCGTGCGTCGTGTTAGATATATATGGCATGGTGCAGATGGTTCACTTCAACTGTAGCTTGTAGGATTGTGTGTGCTTCACAATACAACTCATCTGCAGACTTCAAATAAACACAAATAATCGAATGACATCATGGATGACATCAGAAAGGCATCGGGTGTATAGTTGTGTTCTAGTGTAGGTTAAGGTGGGTAGGTCGTGACGTTGGTTAAAGTGGCCTCCTAACCCTGACTGTTGAACCCACTCCGCCATTAGCTCCCGGATAGCCAACCTTTAACTGGGGTTTCCCCTCACACATCTTTCACTTCAGCAGCAGTACAATTTCAAACCTTAATTACATATTCGGCCTCGACCTCATTAACCGGGACGTCACACGCACAGGGAGTTCAACCGAGTCTCGTGAGACATGGGAGCGACGTGAGACATGCTAGCCTGCGCTGAACCGCTTCGTGACGCCCTCGTTGTCTTCAGGGAAATAAAACACCTGTTGCTAACGAGCCGTAATCTAATTGTCTGGAGTTCCACAGGTGAGGATGGTTTCCTGCCCCAGGACCTGGGGGTCCCTGCTGAGGAGGAGGCCTCCATGGTGGACTCTGAGTCCCTCCTGCCCCACGTGGACCCGGTACACCCCGTGGTCTCTGGGGGTCCACACACAGACCCTGTACCCCCTGCGGTCCCCGTGAACCCCCAGACCCTCTCCTCGGCACCCCCCAGGTGGTTCCCCCCGCCCCAGACCGCCTCTCCCCGGGGGGGGTCCATGCAGGGCCACATGCGGTTCCTCCAGAGCCTGTGTGGGCTCCGGCGGGCCGCGGACAGGGGGGGCGGCGGGGGGGGGGCCCCGGGGCCCGCCTGGTCCGGCCCCCAGCAGGAGGGCTCTGCGGTGATGGCCGAGTCCCTCAGCCAGCTGCTGGGCTCGGTGGTGGCGGCGGCGGTGTGTCCGGCGGACCCCCCCGCGCTGCCCTCGGGGGCCCTGGTCCTGGAGGCCTGCCGCGTGCTGGCCGGGGCCACGGACGCCGGGGGTTTGAACCGGCAACCCTTGTTCGTGACGGAGGTGGAGGGGTCCCTGAAGGAGCTGGTGGGGCTTCTGCTCAGCGCAGATCGACTCGGCAAGGTGAGTCACGCAGGTGTGTGTGTGTGTGTGTGTGTGTGTGTGTGTGTGTGTGTGTGTGTGTGTGTGTGTGTGTGTGTGTGTGTGTGTGTGTGTGTGTGTGTGTGTGTGTGTGTGTGTGTGTGTGTGTGTGTGTGTGTGTGTGTGATCCGTACACACCCTTCCTCAGCGTGCCTCTGGCTTTAATATTCATTTTGGTATTTTTCCCTAACAACGGTTACATAAAAAGGCGGCTCACAATAGAAATATGAATCACAAAGGCCTCGGAGCTCAGGACGACCATTACTAATCCACAACACATCGTGTTGTGAAAAGAAAAGGTCCTTTAGAGACGGAAGCAGCAGCCTCACAGCTGTTCACACGTCCCTGTGGTTGGTTCCCCCGGGTGGTGGCTCGCCGGGTGTCGACCCGGTCCACGAGAGCTGTTCAGATACCAGTATCGATACCGATAACAGTATCGAGTCTATGGACCAATCCGATACCTTCACATGAGTAGCTCCTTTACTACACAGACAGAGAATGTCGCAAACACGACAGTGTTACGCTGCGTCCGTTAACGGTAACGGAGGTTGAAAGTCGGAACAGGAAACGCGTCATATCTGACGTACGTGCGTTCGAGTGACGCTGTCAGAATAACATGGAGGCTCACGCTTAACTATAATAATACAAATGTATTATAATTATAGATTATAGATGTTAATTATCTAGTTCTGAAAAAAATGTGTGGACACTAAGTGAACTGACTCTACATTGCTGTCATCGTAAGAGAACCCTTCAGTAAGAACAATTGCTAATAGTAGTTTGAATGCTAGATGCTGCATCGGTTTATGCTCGGTATCGGCCAATACTCAAGTTCAGGGATCGGTGTCCCATTAATTTTTCTCATTTTAATGCTCTTATCAACATGGAGAAGTGCATCGGCTTGCCTTGTGCAAATGTTTTTTTATTGATAACAACATTGGCATATACTGATCAAAACAGGACGATACAAAAAAAATGCCTATAGTGCAATTAAACGATGAACATACAAACATACTGCCTTGAGCATAGCAGTCAGGCTACTGCTTCTTTGTTTTGAGCCAAAGAAAAAAAAAATAAATAATAATAATTAACGCTGTTACAATTGGTTTGCGTTAACGCCGTTAATAACGCGTTTAACTGACGGCACTAAAAAAAATGGTATGGGACATCTGTAGTTGTGGCTCGGTGTGTGTAGACCCACTCCACTCTGAGGTCTGCTTCACAGCACAGCTCCGTGCCCTCTGGCCCCCTGGGGAGGCCTGGGCTGGAACCAGGTCTATGACGGCACCGGTTTGATGAGGTGTGCTGCTGTCCAGAGATGTGAGGGGAGCCGAGGCTCAGGAGGGGATTCAACCCTAATCCCCCCTCCCTGGAGGTCTGGGAGAAGGCGAGGAAGGGTTTCCACGGCAATATCACCACGGGTCGTCCGTGCCGACAACGCGGGGGCAATTTCCTCGGTAGTTTGTGAAGAAAGGCTGCCTGCCCCCTTGCTGGGAGGCAGGCAGGAAACGAGCCATTCTCCGTTTGTCACGGAGCTCGGGGAGAAGCCTTTAATGGAGGCAGAGGCCGAGGACAGCTGAGCTAGTTGCCGATGTCGACACGATGTCGACATGCTGATAGGCTTAAGACTCACGACAGCGTTCTGAGCCATCCGACTGAGCGGTCATTACGTTGAAGTAGGCGGACGTTGGGAACGTGGAAGCAGAACTGAAACCAGTTACCCTTCCTCTGTTGACGTTGCCAACCTCATATTGTGCTAATTTTAAGGACGTATCTTCTATGAATCATCGAAACCACAACACTGTTATCTTGTTGAGTCGATACCTTCATTTCATGACCATTCAATACCATACAAAGACAAAAAGAGATCATCTAAATGAATTATTGCCAGGCTGCATGTGAACGTGATGCTGTGACTGTGTGTGATTGGGGGGAGGTGGGGGGGGGGTAATATTTAGCCCTAGACCCCGGCTCATCACTGGTTTAATACCAGACCATTAAACCGTTCCATTAGGTGATGCCGGCCGTATTCACTCTTTGATAGAGCGTCCCACAGATGAATGAAACATTAGCGAGGCTCGTTTAGGAGGATTTTCCGGATGGTTGGAAAACAATTGGAGTCGAGGAGATCAGGGATCTTATCCCCAATGAGCTCCGGGTTCGTTGGGATTTGATGGAAATTGGTCTGTGGATCCGGTGAACTTTCCTTATTAGCTTTTTAGTCGTGTGATAATGACAAGTTAGGCAGCTTTGTGCTGGTGTGTTGAAGGCCAGCAGGGCCACATTTCTCCACTTAACAATGAGCCCCGGTATTATGGACATTGTTGACGGACTTAAAAGAAATATGACAAGAAATCCATATTTTTTTGAGAGATATATATATATATTTTTTTAGATTTTGTGAAGAAAACTCATTTTTATAAAAAAAAAATAACCCTTTTTCTAAATGTAAGAGTTTCTAATGCACTTGAGAAGGTTGGACTTTGGATTTCTATCCTGTGATTAGTTGAATACTTAGGTGTGTCAAGGCTGAACACTCTGCCCGTCAAGTCTTCTGTCATCACAGCCTTCAGAAGAAGTTAGCTTTCAAGTTGAAAGGACCTTATACAAATCCCCTAATAAAGGGGCTTCCCTTGATGTTCCATTACAAACCTGATATTTCATCTTATTAGCTAAATCATTCAAAGGTTTGGCTGATTGATGATTAATTAATCACAGATTCCCATGCAGAGGCAGGGGGTGGGTTTGTTTACCAGAACCCTTTGGCCTCTGGGGGCCAGTCTGCCCCCCAGTCATCAGGACAGTCTTCCCTTTGATCAACCTCAAGACAGATTTAATGCTTCTAATATCTTTAAGAACTCACCGCCGGTCGTATTGATTCCCGTTGTCTCGGTTTGAGAGCCGTTTCAGTGGCTGGACGCGCCCATAAATCAGAGCTGACAGCCATTCCTGATCCTAATTGTGCAATTTCTCTGAAGGAACTGAAACACAGGGCAGAGCTGTGTCGTCATAAAGAGACCGACCATATGGGTGGACGGTGGACCTCAAAGCAGTAACAAGTTTTGATAATAATTATAATTAGTCTGGACCATTATTTTGCAGACCCTGTTGTAAGTGTTGACAACCACCAGACATAGATTAGAAACAACAGCTGTTTATTAGAAACATTATTGGACAGAGTCAAGACAAACCATAGGCAGCAGAAAGACAAGATAATTCGATTTTAATTGTACATTTTTCTTTTCATTGGTGCATTTCAATCTCAACATAGTGTGTGTCTCACAAACAGTATTCCTACTGTCTTTGCTGCTGTCTTCCACCTGATAGTACACCTAAACACTCTTCAGGTTGTAAGTATCATCTCTACCAGTGAATATCGGGACCATACATGTCTCTGTTTGTCCCAAGCCCTTGACACTAACCTGCACAGACCAGTGACCTGTACTGACCAGTGACCTGCACAGACCAGTGACCTGTACTGACCAGTGACCTGCACAGACCAGTGACCTGTAGTGACCAGTGACCTGTACAGACCAGGGACCTGGCTGTACTGACCAGTGACCTGTACTGACCAGTGACCTATACTGACCAGTGACCTGTACAGACCAGTGACCTGTACAGACCAGTGACCTGTACTGACCAGTGACCTGTACTGACCAGTGACCTGCACAGACCAGTGACCTCTACTGACCAGTGACCTGTACTGACCAGGGTCCTGTACTGACCAGTGGACCCTCACAGACCAGTGACCTGCACAGACCAGTGACCTGCACAGACCATTGACCTGTACTGACCAGTGACCTGCACAGACCATTGACCTGCACAGACCAGTGACCTGCACAGACCAGTGACCTGTACTGACCAGTGGAGCTGGAGACGGGAGGCTGAGCGTTGGGTCCAGACGTCTTCAGAGCAGGATGATGCAACACCGAGAGGATCCGTGGCAGAGCTGGAAAGCAATCCGCTAAATAATAAATAACACATCGTACGGCCCGATGGAAGCAGGGAGAATTAACTGAAAAGCTTTTAAGTTTCTCCCAATCCATTTCAATTATTCGCTTTTTCCGACCATTCGTTTTATTGTTTTTCTGTGAGCTTAGTTTTTATAAATTATGTAGTGCTTGCAGTTCTCTGTTCTATCAGTGACTTCACACCCACAATGGAGCTGCCCGATACTTTTTAACTTCTAACTTTTTAATACTTAGTTTACGCTGTAGCTTTAAGATTAAAACATGCTTACTAGTCAGCACGTCATTAACTAGTAAAGTAATGAGATATGTAGACAACAATTTATTCACACTTTTGGGATTAACCAACTAGGTTACCTTTGGTTAAATAACAAACTTAGAGCTGCATTACATTGTGGTCTGCACATTATGGTCTGTACATTATGGTCTGTAGATCATGGTCTGTTATTGAACAATACGGTCTGTACATTTAGGGCTGTACGTTACATTCTGTAAATTATGGTCTTTCGATACCACACCAGCTACAGTTAAAGGGAAACCGTCCATCCTGTTTAAGCCCTAACACCTATTAGCACTTTCCCGCCTCACTGAGACATGTTGGGGTTTGGGTTCCTGGTCCTAAATGAGTACGCCCTGTGCTGGGTTCCCGGGGCTGCGCCTGGTGTCTGGTTCCACCCCACCGGAGGTGTGCATGAGCATCACGGGAAGAGCATCCTGTTCTCTTGTTCATTAGAAATACTCGGCGCTCCTCTGGGCACAGCGGCGGATCGCTTCTCCGAAAGCACTTTAGCCGACCTGGATGTGACAAGGGGGACTTGTTTGTGATACAGAAATAGCATGTTTTATGCAGCGACCACTTCCAGGCTGTAATCAGCCCCCGGGGCGTTGGGTGTAGCTGGGTGTAGCTGGGTGTAGCTGGGTGTAGCTGGGTGTAGCTGGGTGCTCTGGCCCCTGGCCTCCCGGCCCCCCCTGGCCCCTGGCCCCCCGGCCCCCTCTGGCCCCTGGCCATTCGCCCGCGGCCCCCCTGGCCCACCCTCCGTCCTCCTGTCCCTCCCTCCCGCTGAAGGGGAAGGCGCTCTGCTTCAGACCGGGACTAAAGACTGAGCTCAGGTCAGGAGCCTGCTTCGTGCCGTCGGGCCGCTGGCCTGGTTCAACGGAGTGCAGAACCCGACGTAGAGGAAACCGGCGGGACAGGACTCGCTCGTACGAGAGATGGACTTCCACTAACGATTACCGTCATGGACAACATACGATGAAAGTGATGTTCCGTCGAATCCATTGTGGTTTCGGGTTATCGATCTCCTTCCGTCCCATCCAGTCGATTTTAATGGGTGGAGCCTACTCTCCCTCATGGCTATGTAACCAAGGTATCGACCAATTACGGTGCACTTCAGCTACACTCAGATCTACAGAGCACTGATACACACTTTGAAACTCTTCTGACAGGATGTTGGGGAGGTGTGGTGGCTTCCTCCCTCTGGGATACGTTGTGTTTTAGGACCCTGCTGTCTTCACTTTAATTCATACTTCAGTTGACTTACTTTCTCTTCTATAAGAAGGACGGGCCTCACTTAACCTTGACCCAAGACCATGGAGCTCATGGAGATAAACACTGAGATAATCATACAGAGGATACAGCTCCCTGTGGTGTACCCCTGTACCCCCTGAACCCACGCAGCGCTGACAACCCGACCTAGTTCTAACCACACCCCCCCCCCACTGTTTTGGATTCATCCGAGCCCACACGTAGTGCTGGAGTCATGATGCACTCCATGCCATCACGGTGAACAATAATCCCCTCTCACTTAATTGTATTCCCTCCTACAATCGGTCAATTTGTCAACCTTTAGATTATTTCTGTGCGTGTGATGCATGAGGAGCCGGCTCGTCGTAGCAGGGCACCGAGACGGGGCCGGGCTAATGGGTTTGGCCGCGGGCGTGCGGACAGTTTCTGAATTTGATTTGCTGATTAAGTCGTGCCGTGTGCAGGTTTGAGAGAGCAGCCTTTCATGTCGTATTCATTCGGGTGCGGCGGCTTGGGGAATGGTTTTGACCTTTTTGTTTGCGGTGCCGTCACCTTGTGTCGCTCACAGGCCCCTGGATCAGGCGTCTGCTTTTTTCAATCAGACAGCGGTGGGATGATGGATAAGGCGTCGCCCGTGGTTTTATTCGCCCGTAAACTCAGAGGACAAGTACTACATTAAACTGCTCTGCATCCAGTGGAACAGTAATGGAGAGGCAGTAACTGCTTCATCCATGCTGTGATCAAGACCCTCCCGAGGCAGGGACGGCCTGGCAGTGATTGTGTCTCTTTCTGCGTGATGTGCAGGACATTGAGATGCAGCACTCGGTTTGGTTTCGGTTTGGTTTCCCATCTCTTGAGGTACGGCAACTCTGACGGGTTGGGCGCGTTCAGTGTGTCACAAAAATGGTTCAACGCGCCTAACGTGCCGTACGCGCCTACGCAGCTAGGTGAGCCCGCCCAAAACGTATTTTCCCCCGCTACTTTACTTTTGCTCCACAAACGAGCCTGAGATCACCACCATCGCTGCGCTGTATTTGATGTGGGAGTTCGAGGAGAGAATGAAACCCAAACGCCGTCGTGTTTGGGTGCATGACATCCTCCGTAGGCGCTCACAGCTGGGTGGGTTTCACCACCTCCTCCAGGAACTCCGCCTGGATGACGGCCGGTTAAAGCGGTATTTTCGGTTGACTGGGGCCATGTTCGATGACCTGCTAGCCCGGGTTGGTGCCAGGACCTCCCGTCAGGACACCAACTACAGGCGCTCCATATTAGCTGCGGAGCGCTGCGAGCGCCTGTCCTCCGTCTCTCTGCCAGTGACGCCGGGTCAGGCTCAACGCTGATAGGCTATCGCGGCTAAACGTCACGCGTAGGAGTGTAAAAAGTTAAATTTTCTGAACTCTGCGCGCAGGTACGTTTGGCGCGTAGGTGCGTTGGGCACGTTATTTAGGTGCGTCTAACGCGCTGCTTTACCGCGTGTAACGCATCTACGCGCCTAAACCAATGGTTCCCTATGTGGATAGTGGTTCGGGTCTTGGACTCCCAGTTGACCGGTTCTTGGTTCGAACCCCAATAGCCAGTCTTCCTTCCTCCAGCAAGATGCCCTCTAACCCCTACCTGCTCATTAAGGACTTTGTATCTTTAGAGTAACCTTGGATAAATAACTAAATGGTACCTTAACACTGGCTCTGTTTCCTTCTCTGAGAGGGACTCGCTTGCTGTGAGAAGTTAAAGCGGTCAATCAAAAGGTCTTCCAATGCCCCCGGGCAGACCTCTGTTTGGGGGGTCCGCTCTGGGGCTGGCGGGGGAGGGCTGGGTGTCTGTACGGATCCACGGCGGTGTAATGGGGTTCCTTATGAGGTGGACCGTCTGGGGCCGGAGGTCCTGCAGGCCACGCTGGAGCCGAAGATTGAGCGCCGCTGAAGAGCCCAGACGATTAAAACGTCGATGCTGCCTCTGCACCGGCGACCTCTGAGATATCAATCTCTCTGCGCGGTGCTCGTGTTTCATAACCTTCTGGGTTGACGGGTTCTGCAGAAGGCCCTCGAACAGCCGTCTCCTCCAGCCCGGCCTCGTAGCACCAGTTCAGAGCCCAGCCGATACTGGTGTGCAGCTTCATTTGTCCTGGTCCCATCTTCAGCGACTGATGCCTCCTCCGTTTGCCTGGCCTCGTTTTAATATTTCATCCCGACATTGCTGATGGAAATGATGGCAGAGAAATTAAGTCATATGTTTTTTGAGGGCGAGAGATACTGGCCAAGGGCTGGACAAATATAGATCCAGGCTGATATCTTTCTCTGTTCCCGCCCTATCCCTGTGTCTTTTGGGAAGGAGAGGGAGACTGCCAGACCCAGACTGCAGCAGGAGAAGAACGGGTTAAACTGTGGGGAGGCCGGACGGAAGTGGAGCTAAAGGTTGTCTCCATCCACCGCTGTGATGGCTGGGAACAGAAAAAACCTGAGAGCAATTGAAAAGCTTTTCATTTTTTTTTTCTCTCTCTAAATGAACTCTGGCAAGATTCCCGTAGGAGAGACATCACTACGAGAGCGGAGCTGGATTGGACAGCTTCACGTTAATGGATGACATATTTAAATGTGTTCACCGGATGGATTCGTGAATAAATTACCGTGAAAGCAACTTAAAACACCGGCTCCATTAGGCGATACACACTGACTTGACAGCCTAAAGAGGTTCAGCGACCCAGAGGTCAGCTAATTTACACATTGGTGTATAAATACATTGACCCGCCCCCCCCGAGAGCCCCTCGTCCAATGGCGTTCTCCCAGTGATAGGTTGTGAAATGCCATTGCTCCATGGTACACAAAGAGGGGTGGTCTCAGCAATGCTGATACCCAACTAATTAACTTTCTCCTTAATTTTTTTTTTTTAAAAATGATATTTTTTTGTAACAAAATGCTGATACCCAACTAATTAACTTTCTCCTTAATTTTTTTTTTTTAAAAATGATATTTTTTTGTAACAAAACATGCTGTTGATACATCTGATTATAAAAAAATCTTTGGAAAACCATTTTTTTTGCACAGAGGGCATTTTCTCTCTGAACCAAGGCCTTTTTCCAGAGTCACAATTCTATTTTGTAAGGCCTTTCATAGAAAATAGAATTATTATTAAATCCCCCCCAAAAAATGTCTCTGAACCCAATACGATCCCACGATGATTGATTAAACAGCGATTTTATCATAAAGATGTTTGTTTAGCACCAGAAAACCAACGGGCACCGCGGCCCGGGCACCGTGACCTGGGGCACCGCGACCACTCCCGCGACTCCCGCCGTGCCCCGTGAACAATGAATGAATGGCCCGGAAATCAGATTGAACGCGGAGGCCTAATTAGGCCTGTATATTTTGTATTTGAAATGCAACAGTCTTTTCGTGGAGACTACTCCTAACTCCTCACAGACGTGCTCTCATTATGTCACTAAACAACCACTCCGATCCGTTTGGCGTGTCGTCAGAAGCCCTGGTGGTTCTGGCTCAGAACCTCTCAGTAGGAGCTGTAGCCCTGGTGGTTCTGGCTCAGGACCTCTCAGTAGGAGCTGTAGCCCTGGGGGTTCTGGCTCCGGACCTCTCAGTAGGAGCTGTAGCCCTGGGGGTTCTGGCTCAGGACCTCTCAGTAGGAGCTGTAGCCCTGGGGGTTCAGGCTCAGCGGTGCTCACGCTGTCCCCTCGGCGCCCCTCTACAGGGGGCTGTGAGCGGGGACCACCTGACGGAGGTCCTGGTCCTGCTGGGGGAGAGCCGCCTCCTCCGGCCCGTCCTCGTCCGCCACCTCCTCTCCCTGCTCCGCGGCCTGGCCCAGCGGCTCTGTCACCTGTGCCAGGTAAGCTGGCGGGCCACGCCCATCACTGATTTAAAGGTGACATATTATACCAACCAGGTGTGAGTGTGATTAGACGTTACTCTCCTGACATCAAAGGTGGGCGTGTCCACCTAGACGTGTGCTGGATGGATCGGTCTACCAGCCCACCCAGTGGACTGTAACAAATGTTACTCATCCAGATATTCAAAACGGCTTGTAATCGCTAATCACACCTGGTGTTATACTATGTCACCTTTAAAAGGTTTTACCTGTGTGTATGTATGTATGTATGTATGTATTTTTGTATGTATGTATGTACGTTTATGCATGGTTTTCAATTATGGCCCCCATTGCACTCCTGACCATCCCTGAAGGAGGGATCCACAATTCTGAAGGAGGGATCCCCCACTCTGAAGTTGGGATCCCCCAGTCTGAAGGAGGGATCCCCCAGTCTGAAGGAGGGATCCCCCACTCTGAAGGAGGGATCCCCCAGTCTGAAGGAGGGATCCCCCACTCTGAAGGAGGGATCCCCCAGTCTGAAGGAGGGATCCCCCACTCTGCGTTCCTTCTCTAGATATCTTCCTTGTTAATTAAAAGAGTGTTTTCTTGCCCTCTTGGGGGGCTAGGGTCAGGGGTGGGACTGGACCTGTGATTAAGGGCTATACAAATGACATTGAATTGTGTTGAATTCCACCGGGTCGCGACAGGGGGTGGACTTGGTCTCTAGCGCTCTATCCAGAGGGACGTGCAGTAGGGGTGTGCCAAATAATCGTCATGACGATGCATCGCGATTCTAATTTTCACGATCTACTGCATCGATTGTTGACGCCAAGAATCGATTATTAATTAAAAAAAATGAATAATAAAAAAAAAATATATATATTTTTTATTTTTTTTATATAGTTTTATAAAGCCTATTCACTTTTTGTGGCATCAGTTTGTCCTCTTATGTTTATGAAATTATATTGTTGTTATAATGGCAGCTACTTCCAAAAGGGGAAATGTTAGAATGTTTTCATTTCATTGGTTTAAAGGACCACTGAGGCCATGTAAACGGCACTGATTATCCTTATTTTGTTATTTTAAGTTTTATAGATCCTTAGCACTTCTTGTCAGTGTATCCAGTAATAGTCGTTTCAATAAATACAGCTATGTATGAATTGAGTTGCTTTGAGTTATCAATTGAACACACTATCCAGATCATACACAGCCAGTCAGCCACTGGTAATGGCTTAATTTTTTTTTAACAGTGTTCAGTGAAAATTCGCAATGCATCGCAATAATTCAAGTATCGTGATGCATCGTGATATAATCGCATCGTGGCATGTGAATCGTGATACGAATCGAATCGTGACTTCTTTGGCAATACCCACCCCTAACGTGCAGGGTGTTTCTTGGTGTTTAAGGCGCAGGTCGTTCGTCAGCAGCTAGGGGTGTGGATCAGACAGACTCTGGGTGTTGGGGTCGGAACCTTCCGTCTTGGGGCAGAACACCCAGGCCACCACGCTGGCCTGGATTTTTAGGCGCCACTATTGTCCTATTCTACTGGTTTAAACCCTAACCCATGAACTGGTTTAAACACTAACCCTTGTACTGGTTTAAACCCTAACCCTTGTACTGGGTTTAAACCCTAACCCTTGTACTGGTTTAAACCCTAACCCTTCTACTGGTTTAAACCCTTGTACTGGTTTAAACCCTTGTACTGGTTTAAACCCTAACCCTTGTACTGGTTTTAAACCCTAACCCTTGTACTGGTTTTAAACCCTAACCCTGGTGGGAGCCTGCGTCACACTCAGGGCTCCGGCACAGTGACAGCTGAGTCAGTCTCATTTCCAATCCGAAAAATGCACTTACTCTCTCACCCTCTTGTCTCATTTCCATGGAAATTTCAGTTTTTTTGTTTAGCATACGGCACTGGGCCTATTTCACTGTCGCCCGTGAGTCCTATGCTAATCACCCTGTTTCATACTCCGTCGTTATGGGAGTGGGGGTTCAGGCCTTGCTGTTACATCACCTTAATGGACGAGAGGTTCTTGTTCTGCTGTCTTCTCTGCATGAGGATGTCTTAGGGATCCCTCACAGCTCCAGACATGCGCTCACTGCAGCTGGCGGCACGACTAGAAAAGCACATCCACACCTCAGAATGGGTTTCCATCTTCACCTCTTCTTTAACCCAGAGTGAGATGCATTATTCATCCCATCCGGTGCCTCTGTCCCGTCGCCATCATGACCGTCTCCATCCCGCCCCCCCCCCCCCCCCCCCTCGCCATCCTCCAGGCTGTTCCATCCCGCCTCCCCCCCCCCCCTCCACCGTCTCCTGTCAGTGCCCTGTCTTCACCCCGTCCGTCACTCCTCCTCCCTCTTCTCACCTCCTCTGTTTCTCCGGCGATCCTCTTATCGTGTTTAATCGGCGGGGGTCGCAGCCGATGAAAACGCGCTTTAGTATTCAGCGTTCTCCCGATAGCCTCCGCCGCACACGGTCCTGATGGGAGAGTAACCGTGGAGACCAGAGGCAGGGGGGGGGGGGGGGGGGGGGGGCTCCATGGCTCACTGAGACACGACGGAGGACAGAGAATACAACATGAATAAAAGAGACGACAGTGACGACGAGCTGAATGCGTTGAATTAAAACGTAGTTATTGTGTGTGTGTGCATAAAAACAACATATTGTCGTACTATTTCACCGGCCCTCCGAAATCAGACAGCGTCTGGAGGGAGAGGAGCAGGCAGGAGCAGCTGGAAAAGTAGGAAACCAGGGCGGCCCGGTTTTATATCTCGTCCTCTTTCTGTTTTTATACCGTCGTTCCACATCATTCCTCTCCGCCGTTTATTTCATATGTCTGAACGTCTGCCCAAAGCTGCGCCTGGGGTGGGTCTCGTGTGTGTGCACGGACCCCCACAGGCTGGCATGAGGGGGGGGTACTGTGTAAATACTAGACCCGCAGTCCCCTCCCTGCAGGCGTTGCCTTCGGGGGGGGTCTCCTGTCTTTACAGGGCCTGCGGGCCCCTCACTGTGGGTCCTCCCTGCCCCACATCGATACCCCCCATCCCGCCAGCTTCCTGTCGGTTTATAGAAGTGGCTCGGAGCCGTCCGCCCCCATTGGCCGGCCCTCCCTCACTGTCAGCGCCCGGTGCCTCGCCAAGACCCACGGGGACGGAGAGAGATGGGAAAAGTGCAAATGATGAGAGGATAAGATGGATGATTTGTGCATATTCAGCCTCCAGTGGTCCTGTCACGATTGTATCCACCGGCCCTCCATCCAGTCTCTCTCTCTCACTCTCACTCTCACTCTCACTCACACTCACACTCACACACACACACACACACCGTCTGAGCTCAGAAGACACTCGGACCGCTGAGAGTTGACAGTTCAGGAGCATCATCTATTAGAGATGTTCCCAGACCATTCTTTCCTTCCCGATACCGATTCCTGGACTTCGGCCGAGTTTATACCGATACAGCATCTAGCATGTTGTTTTTTTATCCCGCCACCTCCCCCACCTCTTCGGAGGGCTTCTTTGTATTGAATGAAGCAATATATATATACATACACACATACAGCATACAGAATGTTACATTCAGATCCATATACATTGCATTTACTATTTTCCTACCATAACGATCACCCTGTTTTAGTAAGGTTCTGAATCCATATAAGGTGAGGGAGGATTATAGCACCACGATAAAGTGTAACACATAACACATACAACGCGACAAGGTGACAACAGACGACAGAGGGAAACGATACAGGACGACATCAGAACTGACAACACGTGACTGGACAAGACAATTGACGAACATAATGGGATGGTATTAAAGATGGGGTGGAGTGATCTGTGATTCACATTAAGTGGTCACGGTTAGGGTGTAGAAAAGGGTTGGTCATGTTATGCGTGAGTGTGGATGGTGTGTGCCTATGTGTATGTGTAAAGTGGTAGTTGCAGGGACAAAAGAAAAGGAAGAGAAAGAAAACAAAACATCTAGCATTGTTACCCTGCGTTCACACCAAAAGATGCATTTGCTGCCCGAACGCGTTGACGCCTGAGTTTTGCGGCGCGTCAAATCAAGTTTTGCGGCGCGTCAATGGTTTGCGGCGCGTCAAAAGTTGAAATATTTAAACTCGAGCAGCATTTGACGCGCCGCAAAATACGTGAACGCGCCCTTCGCCGCGCCGCATGCCGCGCCGCATGCCGCGCCGCAAATCAGATTTTGGCGCGCCGCAAATCAAGTTTTGCTGCCCGTTTTCTCGGCAGCAAATGCTGCGGCAGCAAAGCAGCAACGCGTCTCTACATTCACTTTGAATGGGATCACGACGCGCGTCAACTTTTTGCATCTTTTGGTGTGAACGCAGGGTTACTACTAACAGCTCTTGTTCTTATGAAACAAATTTGAGAACTAGATAGTTGATATTTATAGTCTTTAATACATTTGTATTATTGTATTTAAGAGTGACCATGTTTTTTCCGACCTGGTAGCTGAAACACACGTAGGTCAGCGCGTAGGTCTGTGTCGTAGATGGTGCGTTTCCCATTCCGACTTCCACCTCCGTTACCGTTAACGAACGCAGCATAACAGCGGAGTGTTGGTGACGTTCTCTGCCTGCGTGGTAAAGGAGGTAGTCACGTGATGGTATGGGATCGGCGCGTAGACTCGCGTGCTCTCCGATACGCGGGGGAATTTGTGATGCGGGTATCGTTATCGGAACAGCTCCATCCTCTGTGGCTGTAGAGCCAGGCCTCCAGACCCCGGTGGGCTGAGCGGTCGTCCGGGAGGGGTAGCGCGGATCGCGGAGGAGAAGCTCCTCTGGGACGGTCCCCCTCCTGGCGTTCCTCTGAACCTTAAGGAGGAACAGAGTTAATTTGCAGCCGAGTCACCTTTGGCCGGGCAGGTTGACGTTGGAACGCGTCCCAGGAGCCAGGGGACCTGCAGAGAACCTCCTGATCTCAGAGGTCGCCTTCTGTCCCTCTCTGGGGATCAGTCCTGCCCCAGAGCCCTTTGGCAACCAAATGAGGGTCCAATCAGAGGTTAAGATCGGGGAAAGAGGAGCCATCTACAGAGCGATCAGAAGGGTTTTGTCAGAGATGGACTGAATAGCGAGGTTTAAATATGATGATCCGCATGGAAGGCTGTTCTCAGAGGACTAGAGGTTTCTTGCTTTGCTTCCAACCGGATTCCTCAAGAGTGGAGAGAGCGAGAGCCAGTCAGTCATCTGAATGGCAGAAAGTGAGGCTGCGGCCATATTTGGAAGTCAATTGCTGCCAAGCCAAAGCCTGGCTGATAATCAGGAGGAATTTGAATATCTGGACGGACTCACAAGGGTAATCGGCTTGGCCCTCGTATGGAGAGTGTTGGACTCAACCAGGCTCCCCAACGCCTCCTCTTCCTCCTCCTCCTCCTCCTCCTCCTCCTCCTCCTCTCCCTTCCTGTGAGGGGGGAGGAGTGGCCGGTGTTTGAATGCGGTGGCGAGCGTTTGAAGATGCAGCCTCTTCATCCTCTTCATCCTCCTCCTCCCCTATCCTCTTCATCAGCTGGCTCCCCACTCTGCCTCCTCCCCCAGGGGGCAGCCAGTGTCTCCGTGCCAGAGGGGGGGGTTCCCCCCCGGGACCGCCCCCCCCCCCCCCCCCTCCAGACGCGTTGCCCCTCTCCACACACATCTCTGAGGGCTGTTCAGTCTCTGTTCACATGAAGGGCCCCCAACCCGCCCCCCCTGGGCCCCTGACCGGCGTGCTGCTCTCTCCTCCTCCTCCCAGCGACCGGCCCTTAGACGGCCCCCGTCTTAAGGACGTCCCTTCTGAGTGTGTTGCTAGTCATGCATATTTAAAAGCGCTTTTTTAAATGGGTTTTTAAACGACCGATAAGGTTTCATAATGGCCGATACCGATTGAGAAACTTTGTCAGAACTAAAGTGGATGAGCCTGTAAAAGCTTCCTCTTACTCCTCTCCATAAAGGGGTCGGCATCGATGCCAGCGCTCTGTTGATGCAGTGGGTGTTTCCATATCGTCCTGAAGTGTGCATATTTAATTAAATCACCTCTCTATCTCTATCTCTCTGCCCAGTCACATGTTGTGTTATATATCTATATCTATATATCTATGTCACTGGGTCCCACTGGGTCGTGTTATATCTATATCTATATCTATGTCACTGGTCCCGCTGGTTCCCAGTAACTGGTCCCACTGGGTCGTGTTATATATCTATATCTATATATCTATGTCACTGGTCCCGCTGGTTCCCAGTAACTGGTCCCACTGGGTCGTGTTCCTAACAGCGTTGGTGCTCCGTGTTCCCAGCTGTCACACTCTACAACCACGACGGCGGTTCAAACCGGTCGTAACCGGGCCTCCTGTCACATCCTGCGGTGTGATCTCTGAATGGATACGACCGCAGCGGCGCGACGAAGATGAATTCCTCCAGGGCCGCGGCCGCTGCGTCGTCCCCGTGGGCCGAGGCGGTTGCCTGTGCGCCGCCGCCTCCCGGTTCACGAGGTGCGCTGATGCAAGGCCTTGCAAGGCGGCTGCCGGCTGAGACACATTAAGCCTCCGCCAGCACCCTGATCCCGTTATGTGTGGCCACCGTTCACTGTGCTGGAGACGGACACACCGGAGCATCGGAGAAACTATTACACTGGAGCCGGGTGTGTGGGGAGGGTTTTGTGTGTGTGTGTGTGTGTGTGTGTGTGTGTGTGTGTGTGTGTGTGTGTGTGTGTGTGTGTGTGTGTGTGTGTGTGTGTGTGTGTGTGTGTGTGTGTGTGTGTGTGTGTGTGTGTGTGTGTTCTCTAAATGTACTTGTGTGTGTGTACTTGTGTGTGTGCTGTAAGTGTGTTTGCGCTGTAACTGGGTATGTGTGTGTGTGTGTACGTGTTTTCTTTATCTAAGTGTACTTGTGTGAATGTGTATCTGCACTGTGTGTGTGTGTACTGTGTAATTCCGCGGTGTCCCTTGCATGTATTGAGCCTCTTTCTAAAGCTCTCGGAGTGAGGGAGGACATGATGTTCCATCTCCTCTCAGCTGCTCCTGCTCTCTGACTCTCGGCTACAGCACACAGCTGTTATTGTGCTTATTGTCAAGGCTATATTGTACGAGCTGAGAGATTATTCGGAGAGTTGTTTGGCCTCCCTTATATATTTATATAAAGTATATCGTGATCCAGAAAGAACCCAGTGCTGGGTTTGGACGGCCGATGTCGTCTGCATCTCATCTCGTCTTTCTTTATGTCACGCTCGCTCCCTTTGACCAGTGACTCGTAGCTCGGAGCACCAGCCCCTCCAGGGCCCTGGTGAACGGGGCTTTCTGTGGAGTCACACCCCATCCCACACGAGCCAGCGAGCAGGGACGTTCGGGGCCCGGAGCCGACGGAGAGCTTGAGACGAACGTGTGGGAGCAGTGGGAGTAATCTAGAGCCAATCTGCCGGGGAGTGCGTTCACCCTGCGGAGCCGGTTCCTCGGAATGAGTGTGAGTGGTTCTGCTGTTCTTTAGTGCTCAGTCGCAGCCTCGCCCCCCCCCCCCGCCCCCCCCCTACCCCAGAGCTCTCTGAGCGACTGCTCCCCTCCCCTCCCGCAGTGTTTCGGGGAACGGAGGAGAGGGAAGTGATGGTCAGGATGTGTGGAGGTCACCCCGCTCTTCCCTTTGAGGTGTGAGGCGTGGGGGGGAGGATGGGGGGGAGGGAGGGGGGCGGGGGGGGGGGGGGGGAGGATGGGGGAGGCGAGGGGCGTGGAGGCGAGGGAGTGCTGGGTAATGCCGGCGTGTGGCGGGGAAGGTGGAGCTCTGTGGGAGAGCACTTTAGCTGCCAGTCGACGGCCCTCGTCCTTAAAGTCCCATCCAGCTAATGGAGCCACCGCATTAAAACAATGACTAATCTGCATCAAACCTTTAGCACCAGCACCCCGGGGGGGGGGGGGGGCTGTGTGTGTGTGTGTGTGTGTGTGTGTGTGTGTGTGTGTGTGTGTGTGTGTGTGTGTGTGTGTGTGTGTGTGTGTGTGTGTGTGTGTGTGTGTGTGTGTGTGTGTGTGTGTTATGTGTCAAGTGGAAGAGTGTGTGTGTGTGTGTGTGTGTGTGTTATATGTCAAGTGAAAGTGTGTGTGTGTGTGTGTTATGTATCGAGTGGAGGTGTGTGTGTGTCTTTGTATGTGTCTAGTGGAGCAGTTTGTGTGTGTGTGTGTGTGTAGTGGAGCATTATGTGTGTGTTATTTGTCTAGTTGATTAGTGTGTGTGTCTATCTCTCTCTATGTTATCTGTCAAGCTGAGCAGTGTTTGCGTGTGTGTGTCTGTCTGTGTGTCTGGTTGAGCCCTCTGTGTGTGTGTGTGTGTGTGTGTGTGTGTGTGTGTGTGTCTGTGTGTAGCCTGCCCCCCCTGTCGCCCCTGAAGCAGGTTCTGGTGAGCAGCATATGTTTCATGTCAGCGGCGGGCAGTGATGGATGTTGTCCTCTAGAGAACCCTGCTGCTACTAAACCCCACCGCCTGGTCGAGGACCAGCTCCCCGGAACCCTCTCCCCATAGGGCCCCCGGCCCCCTGAACCCTCTCCCCATAGGGCCCCCGGAACCCTCTCCCCATAGGGCCCCCGGCCCATAGAACCCTAGGCCCCTATAACTTACAGCGGTAGAACCCTGGGCCCCTATAACCTACAGCGGTAGAACCCTGTGCCCCTAAAACTTACAGCGGTAGAACCCTGGGCCCCTATAACTTACAGCGGTAGAACCCTGGGCCCCTATAACCTACAGCGGTAGAACCCTGGGCCCCTATAACTTACAGCGGTAGAACCCTGGCCAGTAGAACGTGGCTGTCATGAGGCTCCACAGGACTCCTCCCGCTGCTGCGAGGGAGCGTGTGGAAGGCTCTAGTCCCCGCGGTCCGTGGCTGACTTCAGGGCTCCAGCCTCGTTACGTTTCACGACGGAGATATCGATCGGGGCTCTGCTGTCTGCTAAGAGTCCGGAATGGACTTTAAAACGTCCTGCGTTTGAGATCCCGAGTTACGAGATCGGGCAAACGGTAGATCTTCTTTAAGGCTCTCTTCATCAAACACGTTTTCATCGGTTTGCGGGTTCTCCGGGAGACACCAGCCTCCTGGTACTGGTTCAGAGTGATCATATCAATATACCGACCATTAGAATACTTTGTGCTCATCTGTTCCTGAAGGCCGAGGCAGAACCTGACCTTTGAAACATTCTGCCGTCTTTGAGGATGCTCACTCATTCTCTGCTCCTGCTCATACGCCAGATATTCAAATTATTGATTTGATTTGTTCTTCAACACAACAATAATGTGACCTCGCTCCCTATTATACTTTGGGGTCGCAAGACTGCATTTCAGGGGCGTTCGCAAACGGAACAATGGTCATTTTAAGCCCGGTATCGTGTTGAATCGCTGCCCTGAAGGGAATCTACGAGCGTGGACGGTCCACAGATGATTCCAACTGGCCTCTCCACCCGTTGTTGCGGTTGTTCTTGATGTTGGGGATTGAGCCAGCGACCTCCCGGTTCTCCTCCAGCCGTGGTCGGTATTCTGATTCACAGAGCGCGTTAATGAGCCCAATGCACTCCGAAGTTATTCTCCAACTTTGATCGCGGGTCACCGAGAAGCGGGCGCGCCAAGATGCATTAGCCCGCGCTGAGTGGCTCTTCATCACCGCTGCGTCTGTCGGGGGGGGGGGGCACAGCACAGCGCAGCGCCGTATGTTGTGGCCATTTGCATTTGCTGACACCACGAGCTTGTAAACCAAAGGTTAGGAGCGGGTGAAGGTCTGTGTGATGTGGCAGGGCCTGATTACCCCGCCTCGCGCAGCCAGAGGGGGGGGGCTACGATGGAGGGGGCGTTCGGAGAGATGATCACAGACAGAGCCGAGTGGCGGAAGGTACAATGAGTCATCAGAAGAACGTTCCGGCGCTTTCTCTGAGAATCGGAGGGACAGTACGCTTCTAGGTTTAATATTGTCTTTAAAATCCGGTACATTTGTATTTTTTGTATCTTGCGTTCCTTTTGTTGCAGCTTGCACAAAAATACTCATCACAAAATTGTTACACACTTATTGTATGTTGCACGTCGTGGCACTTAGAAACAGTACTTGGCATCGTGTAGCATCTTTTCCTAGCTATCTGTGTTGTATACGAGGAATGGGTTAACCTAGTGATTGTTAGTGCTTGGCACTTGGTTCTATGAACATCCTCACTGTACCGAAAGCGATATATTGTTGTTTCTCCTTCTTCCTACAAATGTACTTATTGTAAGTCGCTTTGGATAAAAGCGTCCGCTGAATGCTCTGAATCTAAATTTAAATGCAGCCATATTCCAGAGCACATTCCAGTTAACACTCTCAGTTAATCTATGGGTAGAATGCGACGAAATCGCACACAAATAGCAGCTTCCACGCGTAAGTCGAGCTGATCAGTCAGGCAGCAGGCGTCTGAGGACAGCGTGCGGACTCACTGATCCATGCTGCCGACACACCGGCGACCGCCGTGTGCAACGGTGCATCCATCTTGTTTCGGCGAGATAAGGGAGAACGGGGACAGAGGCTGAACGAACACCCGGGCTGCGTCAGACGGCGTGGTTAAGAGAGGCACCGTTCAGCCTATTGATTGAAGCTCTGAGGGGGGAAATCAAGACACCCAATCAGGGGAAGTCGTTACCCCTAATCGGTGCCCTGGGTTAAGGCTAGCCGATGCAAAACGGAGATTGGATTATGGACGTTGTGCGACGGGGACCGGAGACTTCAGCGCCGTTCCAAGGGCTTATTCATACCCCCGATTGAGGCCATTGGGTTTCAATCAGCTCCTCTCAGACGACCGACCTACAGCTAGGAGGCCCCGCCACGCTCCGGGCCCCGCTGGCCACACCGGGCCCCTGGGCCGTCCTTGGAGGGCCGCAAGGCATACAGATGAGCTGCCATCTGTGGACACCGGGGCTCCGTCAGAGGGCGCGACGGTCACTGAAGGCCCCGCTCCCCAGGGGGTCCGGGACACCGTCGTGTCCCCCCCCCCCCCACCGCGGGGGCGGCGGGGGGCTCAGGAGGTAGAGCAGGGAACCAGAAGGTTGCAAAGTTCAATCCCCAGCTAGGATACTCCTAGCTGAGTGCCGAGGTGCGACAGCCTGCTTCTGACGAGCTGGCTGTCGCCCTGCGTGGCTGACTCCGCCGTCGTGGCTGACTCCGCCGTCGGTGTGTGAATGAATGAGTGAATGTGAGGCAGGGTTGTAAAGTGCTTTGAGTGGCCAGTGGTCAGTGAGGCGCTGTATAAATGCAGTCCTTTTATCATTCACAGGCACACTGCTCAGCAAGACCGCTGTCGTACCAGCCCTGCACCCGTGTGGCTCAAATGATTATTTCGCTCAATATTGTGATGGCGATGATTGATCACGATTCTTCATCCATTTTGAAGAACTTCTTTCATCGAACAGAAAACAGCCTCCACAGCAATAACGTATTTTATGAACCTATGAATACAAGAACGAGCAAATCAAAACAGGGCTTTCCTCACATGTTTTCCTAAGGCTACATATCAATACAGTTTTACCAAAATGAAGAAGACACCGAGTCAAAAGGACACACCCCACCTGCCCCTGGCCATCACCATGGGGGGGTTCAGGGGGGGCAGCGGGGGGGCACAGCCACTCTGGAGACTAAGATGGGGTCTGGTTTCTTCTGTCCAAAGTGTTGACCCTCTCCTTAAGACCGGGACGGTCCACAAGGCCTACTGGACACGTGTCTTTGGCCAAATGGAAGGCGACAGCCTCGTTTGTCTCAATACGTCTTGGAGAACGGGCTTGATATTGAGTTGTGTTACGAAGTCCCTCTTATGGATGCCTGTTTTGGACGGGAATTTGTGGGGTTTATTTCAAATTTATTGTATTAGAAATAACCCCTTGAGATGAACCCACCTCGTTTCTCAAAGGTTAGCAACCTTAACAACATAAAGTACAATAACAACATCTTAAGAACATATTTCTTAATAACCCCAAAAACGTGTCTTTCATGCGTTTTCCATATTCCACTTTTGGATGACATTTCAGGCGGTTGAACGCAAACCATGCAATTGACTCCACACAGCAGGAAACAAGCCCTTTTCTGGAAGCAGCCTTCGCCTTCCTCTGCGGCTCGTGACATTCCCCATGTCTGTCGCAGGCCTCTGCCTGGTGGAGCCCACTGTGTTCCTGCACTAGTCGTGGAGGTGTTGTACAGCAGGGGGGAAGGAAATGATTTTCCCAGCACGCACTCGGAACTAACACCTGGGATTGGTCAGTGGCGAGACCTTGTCACAAATTGAATACTATTAAATGTAAAATATACTTCATCTATATTATTCTTTTTTTTAAATAAAAAAAATCGACACCTACCATGATCAATAATTTTTTTTTATGACATTTTCACAATTACCTGGCGAAAATCAATGAATGGTTGAGGCCAATGTCGTCGTCACAGTAAATATAGATAACTGTGCAGCCCCCCGCCCCGACCAGCGGTACGAATGATGGAGTACCAGCGCCGCGCTTCTCGTGGTGTGAACCCAATTTTACACAATATCAATAAACTTGTACCGGTGAAAGACGAGTCCTGAGTTGAATGTGGCTGAACAGCGAGAGCAGATGCTCTGTACATGCAGGGCTCTGTTCCCGTCAGCCCTGCCAGCCTCACAGACGCCCCCCCCACACACACCGCAGTACGTCCAGCCACCGACTGTAAACCTGGAGGGACGGATCAACCTCCCAGCGTTATCGGTGTGGTTGTCATTGTCCTGCCGTCGGAGCTCCCACCAGGACGCGCCTCCCTCCCCCCGCCTCCCCCTTCATCATCACCTGCTGCTTCTGATCGACTGAAGATCCGCTGCTGGTGAACGGTTCAGAGGGAAGGCTTCCTCTGGGGCCAGCGGTTCAGGCGCAGCACACTGTGTTTGGCTGTGGCTGCGGTGCGATCTGGACGGTGTTTGCGGTTTCCTGGATGGAGCGTGGCCCCCCCCCCCCCCCCCCTAGTGAATCCCCTTAATGACATCAGGGCCAGGCAGGCGTTGATGAATGAGTGTAATCAGACCCTCTGCCCGGCGCAGCAGCCCTTCACGCCAGGCCGTCCTGCGGCTCAGACCACGCTTATAAAGGCTGCTGCCAGATCCAGATGCCAGAGCCGTACTGCGGTCTTTGGCTCCCGACCCCAACGCCGGACCCCCCGACCCCCGGCAGGGCTGTAGGTCTGGGCCCGGCAGGCCGCGGGGGGCCTTCCTCGCACTTCACCCCCTCTCCTAGATGTCAGGCGTCCAGCTATCTTCCAGAGCGCTTCAGAAGCCCCTCACAGCGCCGGTTCCTGTCTGGAAGCCCCCCCGTCACTCACCCCCTCGCCGCCCGCCTGGCACTGATCTCAGCAGATGAGAGGAGACGCGCTGTGCTCTCTGCTCAGAGGCCTGAGAGGTGCCCCCCTCCCAGCCTAATGGGCGCTGCTCTGAGGAGGATGTCTTTGGTCTGGGGGGGGGGGGGTAGGTAGTGGAGTAGTGCCTGAGTGACGGTTCCCTGCGACAGACTAAAAGCCAATCTTCCCCCAGGAAGCCCTGGGTGTGTGGTGGCGGCGGCGTTAATGCTCTGTGACGTTAAGTGTTCCACCCCCCCTGCACTGGGCTGTAGCGGGAGACGTCCCTCAATACCGTGACACCCTACAGTCATACAAGGTGTTCTAACGTCCATAATGAATACCTCATCCGCATGATTCATCTCTTTTTGCGGACTGCCGTCGCGCCTGCTGTTCATCCAACAGCGAGACGAGTCATTTGGTTTTGAGGACGCCGCGTGACGAGGCGTCGCGGTGAGAGGGGCTAGCTGCTAACCTCACCAGGCTAGCGGCTAGCGGAGGGGCGTCTGTTAGCGTGTGTTAAGCTGAGTCAGCTGTACAGTGATAAGGGGAGATTTCTGCCCTCGCTGTGGGGGAGAGGGAAGCGAGAGCGTCTTATCAGGAAGCACACTGCAGATAACTGCGCCGTGCAGTCAGGAGCCAGGAGGAGGACTCTCCTCCACATGGCCCCACATCCTTCCATCAGTCCCCAAGATGGAGGACCTCACTATCCCCAAAGTCAAAGTTTTCCACTTTTAGTATTTTTTTTTTCCACTCTTTTAGATTGTGTTAAATGTGTTTTCTAAAGTGGGTATTGAGCCCGCCACTGGGAGCCCCCAGTGTGGCTGCGCGTCTCGGTGTTACGTCCCCAGTGGTTGGCTGCCGGTTGGAGCTCTGGTTTCCAGTGTGGTCGGCACTCATTCCAAAGCCATGAAGCCATCCACCGTAGCGTTGGAACGGAGCCTCCTCTACAGCCGGACACACGGGTTCACGTCCCAGCCATCGTATGGGTTGTGTTTCCTCTCCGGGGAGGGGAGGGCGAGAGGGTCGTAAAAGCAGAAGGATAACGCAGACCTCGGATCTATGAGTGCTTAAAGACACTCAAATCAAATCGAATCTAGGACTGCCTGCCATCTCACTGTGTGTGTGTGTGTGTGTGTGTGTGTGTGTGTGTGTGTGTGTGTGTGTGTGTGTGTGTGTGGGGGGGGGGCTGCATAAACAGAGCGCCACCCTTTAATGCCCCCTTGTAAAGCGAGAGGATCTATATGGTAGCGGGAGTGGAGACGGCTGCCGGTTCCGATCGGTCGCAGGCGGCCTCTTACGGCTTTGGCATTCTAGTCCGCCGCTGTAACATCAAATGAAAGCACGATTCGACCGCTGCAACATGCCCATCACACCCGGCGTCCTCTGAGCGTTGGGTGTGCTGCCGTCCAATCACATCGCTGCTCTCTCCCAGACCGGTCGAGGCGCCCTGCTGAACGAGCCTGTAAAAACAAAGGCTGTCGAGTAAACCCGAGTTCCAATCAGTCCGTGTTATTACTGTGATGAAACGTGAGAGATGACATCGACATGCGATGTAGCGCACCTGTAATCTACTGCTGACGGCTCGGAGAGGACGGATCAGGAGACAACCTACATTTACCACCGACAGTACCTGTCGTTGGTAAATCACTCTCTCTCTCTCTCCCTCTTTCTCTCTCTCTCTCTCTCTCTCTCTCTCTCTCTCTCTCTCTCTCTCTCTCTCTCTCTCTTCCTCTTCCTCTTCCTCTTCCTCTCTCTCTTCCTCTTCCTCGTTGCGTAATCCCTCTTCAGGCTCAGAGTAGCCTCCAGGGAACACGCCGTCCTTCCCACACCGGAGCTCCGACGGTCCCGGGTCGCTGCTCCTGGCCAGGACCCCCCCATCTCCCCTCCCCTGCCTCCTCCCTCCTCCCTCCTCCCTCCACCCTCGCCGCTGACGGCCGAGAGGGATGGTGTGGCCAGGAGGGGAGGGTGGGGGAGAGGGGGGAGGAGGAGAGGAAGGAGAGGGGGGAGGAGAGGAAGGAGAGGGTGGGGGAGGAGAGGGTGGGGGAGGAGAGGAAGGAGAGGGTGGAGGAGGAGAGGGGGGTGGAGGAGAGGGGGGGGGGTGGAGGTAGCAGAGGGGGGGGGGGGTTAGCGATGTGCTATTAGCCGTGGATCAAAGTGGAGCAGGCTCTCTCCTGGAAGCACACGGCGCTCGTTAAGGAGCTGACCAGGAGAGGGAGGAGAACCCTGATCCCCCCCCCTCCGTCGCCCCCCGGGGAGAGGGGAAGTGGTTTCGCACCGTTTCCTGTGACATGGCGGCATGATGGCTGTCAAATGATGAAATGCACACACCCACGCTTAGACACACACCCTCATACACACACACCCTCAGACACACACACACACTCCGCTCCCGGCCCCCCGTCCTGACGGACAGCTCGGCCCGGCCAATGGGAGAGGCTGAGCGGTGGCAGTCAGACTTGTGGTGTCATGGTGTTGTTCTCTGGGGAGGGAGTGACAGCCCTCCGTCAGAGCTGTCGTATCAGACGTCTACCGCCAGCGGGGAGGGGGGGGGGGGGGGGGTCAGTCTATCAGGAGCCCCGTCTCCTGGGTGCTGTGTGAGTCTCCGGTGTTGTGAGTCCGCTGTGTGCGTCTGTGTATCTCCAGTGTTGTGAGTCTGCTGTGTGCGTCTGTGTTTCTCCAGTGTTGTGAGCCCGTTTGTGTGTGTGTGTCTCTAGTGTTTTCAGCCCGGCGTGTGCGTGTGTGCTTCGGCCTTCGTCTCCACGTGCGCACGGCGAAACAGACGTGGACAAAGGCGGGGTCGAGGTCCCCGTCGCCGGGCGCACGCGCGGGGGGCAGACGGCTCTGAGAGGACCCGGGGCTCGGCTGAGATGGTATTGATTTCCTGTCCTGTGAGCCTGAGGAGCGTCGAGTGCTCCTATCTGATCTACAGAAGGAGCAGGTCGGCGGGGAGGACCCGGAGGAGGAGACTGTGATAGGAGCTGCTCTCCCGAGGTGGTGGGTCGACATGCGCTCTGGGGGGGGGGGGGAGGGGGGGGTGAAGGACAGGGGGGAGTCACCCCCGTCCTCCTCGCTGACCACGCGGCATTCAGAGCTCGTTCCCCAGGGAGGAGGAGCGTTAAATCACGTTGTGAAGGAGGAACAGGGTTTGATTCCCCATGGGTGAATGTATTGATCAGGTATCAGTGTTATAGGCCATGCCAGACTGGGTTTAATGACATGCTTTATAACACCAGAGATTTATCGGACGAGGCAACTCAGACCTCAGCCTCCGCGACGGGAGGGACTTCCATGATGACCCTGGTCGTCATGATGTGAATAATATGTAACCGGTTGCTCGGTCATTGTATAACGTTGAAGAAGTACCGCGATGCCTTTAACTGTCGTGGATGTACTCGAGATCAGGCGATTCGATGCCTCGACTAGCGCCACCCAGCCTCTCGCCGGGCACCACCACGCTGACGAACGTCGACCTGCCGTCCCCTGAACCCACTGCTCTCCTCGCCGCTCCACACCGCAGGCTCCCTGCTTCATTCTCTTTGTTCTCCGCTCCGGTGGGTCCGAGCTCGGGTAACAGCAGAGAGCAGAGAGGAGGGTCTCGTCTCACGCACCGTTAAATCTCGTGGAGGGCTGCGCTCCGTAATCTCTGCTGCTGCTGTTATCTGGCGGCGGCGGCGAGCCCGCGACGCCACTGGAGGAATACTAATTAGAGTCCAGGTCCCCACGGACCGCAGGGGGGGGGGGGCACTCTGAGGGAGGTCGTCACAACACACGCATGTACACACGCACACACGCCACACACTGTCATTAACCTGCTGCCAACACACAACACACTGGCATTAGTGTAACCTGCTGCAAACACGCACGCACGCACGCACACACACACAACACATGATCTTTTGTGTACCCTACTGCATGCACACACACAGCAATTAGTGTCTTCTAATTAACTTTGATTAACAGGTAGGCTGCATCCAGTTTTGTCTGCAGCAGATGTTGGTAGATGGGTGCAGAAAGCCTTTAGAAAATATTATGTTTCAAAATGTGAATGCGATGAGCTATTAAACAGTTTTTTTTCCCTCGGGGGGGCAATTTCACCGATGAGTTGCAGTATAAATGACAACAATAGAGTGGATCTGCGTCCCTAATTCTAGGATTATGTAAGACGTGGTTAAGGTTTGCCGGCGCGGTTTTATCCTCAAGGTAACTCATTGCGACTGTTCCAGGCCGGGGGGGGGGGGGGGGAATAAGGGTGTTTATCTTCTGAAGAGCTCCCCCCCCCCCCCCCCCCCCCCCCCCCCCCCCCCTTTACAGAGGTGTGATCGTCTGCCAAGCTGCAAGGTCTCCCCACTTTCATCTCATTGCTAGAAGTTTACGTTCACCTCATCGCCCCCCCTCCCCCTCCTAAACCCGAGCCGATCTGAGCTGTAGTCAGAACCAGGTTCGATCCCCTGCTCCTCCTAGCTGTGAGTGTCGAGGCGTCCCACAGCAAGGCGCCTCACCCTGACTGCCCCCGACGAGCTGGCGGTCGCCCTGCGTGGCTGACTCCGCCGTCGGTGTGTGAATGTGTGCGTGAATGGCGGAATGTGAGGCGACGTTGTAGAGCGCTTTGAGGGAACACTGGTTAGAACAGCGTGGTGTGAATGCACTCCGTTTACCATTGAAGCCCTATAGGTCAGAACACGGCGGCGACGCCTTCCAGAAGTGTTGTTTAACCTCCGCCACTGTCCCCGGCGACCAGCCGTGACTTTAACCACTCATTTGGGCGGTTAGGGAGATTTGTTCGTACGCCGGTCAAAGCAATTAGTTTTATTGGCAATAAATCACTGCATTTACGTTCTTCGCCTGTCCGATACGTTTGGTCCACATCTCGCTGATTCCGAAACATTTCCAAGTCAGAGGCTCAAAGTGGCTCTCAGAAAGCAATTGCTTGGTCGGTACATTCTGACATTTGTCAGAATGACAGGGAGGGAGAGAGGGAGGGAAGGAGGGAGGGAAGGAGATGGTCTTTGTGTGGAGGAGATGAGAGGGGGGAGAGAGGATGGAGGGAGAGAGGAGGGAGAGAGAGAGAGGAGGGGGGAGAGGATGGAGGGAGAGAGGGAGGATGGAGAGAGGATGGAGGGAGAGAGGGAGGATGGAGAGGGGAGGGAGGGAGAGAGGAGGGGAGGAGAGAGGGGGAGGGGAGAGAGGATGGAGGGAGAGAGGGAGGATGGAGAGAGGAGGGAGGGAGAGAGGGGGAGGGGAGAGAGGATGGAGGGAGAGAGGGAGGATGGAGGGAGAGATGATGGAGGGAGAGAGGAGGGAGGGCGAGAGGAGGGGGGGAGAGAGGATGGAGGGAGAGAGGATGGAGGGGGGGAGAGAGGAGGGAGGGAGGGATGCCGGAGGGAGGGAGAGGGTCTATACGTGAATGAGATGAGAGGGAAGGAGTAGGGAGGGATAAAGTGTCTGCCAGATGCCCTGAAGGTAAATGTTCCACCAGAGCAGAGAAACGAAGGTATGGATTCAGTGTGTAAAACCAAACACTAATCTCGGTATCGTCTGACACTCTGATAATAATAATGACTTGTGTATATTAATGACTAGAACCACTGCTTGTTTCAGCGTGAGATGGAGGCTCTGAAAACACTGTTTATCGTAGCGTCCTTACCCATCATCACCTCCGCTCTGAGCACACACGGGTCGCGGCCCTCAGGGGCCGAGCGTAAAACTGGAATCCATTTCATGTCCTCCTCGCCTGAATCCTCCCGCCGAGGAGTTTTATGTAATTTCTGCGATTTCAATTAAGTTTTTGGCCTCCGAGGGATATGAAGTGTGTGTGTGTGTGTGTGTGTGTGTGTGTGTGTGTGTGTGTGTGTGTGTGTGTGTGTGTGTGTGTGTGTGTGTGTGTGTGTGTGTGTGTGTGTGTGTGTGCGCGTGTGTGCGCACCGGTCTATCTCGGGCCCCTCTGGGGAGAGTGTAATGCTCTGCTCAGCTGTCCCTTGGCAGAAGGGACAGACTAGTGGCTCTGAGCCCCCGTTGTGGAGCTGGGGGGGGGGGGGGGGGGGGGGGGGGAGCAGGGGGGGGGGGGGGGGGGTTGGGAGATCAGCGATACACTGAGACGCAGCTCTCAGGCTTTGGTGCATCGCAGTCCGATTTCTGTGTGTTGGAAGCCAAACTCTGAAAGAACTTATTATAGATTAAAGTTATGCAGTGGGTTAGATCACAGCGCGGTGGATTCAGCCTGGCCCCAATCTCCACCTAAACGCAATTAAAACCTAGCCTTAGCCCTCATGACACACAGCCAGCGCACACCTTTATGACGCACAGCTAGCTTGGGATGGAGACGAAGAGAGAGATACATCTTCTCAACACCTTGAACTTCAGATGACACGGTGGGGCGTGAGGGTGTGTGTGAGGGGGTGGGGGTGTGCGTGTACGACAGACCCTCAAGCCAGCCATGCGGTACGAAACAGCTTTCAGGGTAACTTCAGCTGCTTACATAACGTCTTTCTCTGTATTCCTGTGTTCTTTAATACGGATTATCCCCGGATGACTGACAGGAATATGAATGTAAGACGACGGGACCATGAGTCTTCTAAAAGCCTTTCTGAGTCCTTCAGCTTGGGAGGTGTGAGTGTGTTTGTGGTGTGTTTTTACGGTGCTTTATTTGAGTATGGTGTTATTAGTGGTGTGCATTATTTGTCTTGTGTTTTATTTGTGTGGTGTATTCTTTTTGTTGGCTGAATTTGTGTTTTTGTTATTTCTGTTTGACATAGGCAGGGGTGCTCATAACTGGTACGCAAGTACGCATGCGTGGCCATAATCAGGGATGTCTATCGTCACTTTTGTCTCTACAATGCTTCTGCGTAACTAACGGGAGATCGAAAAAAATCGAAAAAACAAAATACATTGAGCAGCAACTTTGGCATTCACCACCAGCAAAGAAAAGACAAATGGTTTTCTTCCATAATAATGGAAAATTGTTTTTGAAAAGTGGTGCCAAGATGTGTCGTGGCTCGAAACGAGAGATACGCACCCCGAAATGTGCGCTCGTGTGCGCTGTGCGCCGTGCACACACTGGAGAACTGCCCAAAATCAGCTGATCGCAACGTTCCTTGAGTGAGATATTGAAACGTCAAGCTGCTGCAGTTTGATAAAAAATAAATAAAGGTGGAGCAAAAAACACGGCTGTGCTTAAGAAGTGCAGCATTGAAAATGGAATCTCCTTTGTGAAACTGGGTAAGTTTCATAAGTTCAGAAGTTACTTGTGGGGCTATGTGCGGGGTGCGTACCACCAAACACCATCTCCTGGTACTCACCTGAGCAACTCACTACAAAACGTTATGTGCACCCCTGGATGTAGTTGTGTTATTCATGTGTGTTGTGTCCGTTGATTTTATTTGTGTGCAACTTCGGTTTGATCTCTGTTATCTGTGTTACGCTGTGCGACCCTGGTGTCTGAGCGTCCGTCTCCATGGTTACGCCCCCCCCCCAGGTGGAGGAACACCTGGAGCCGGAGGACGAGGTCCTCCACCTCCACGAGAACTCCTTCCACCTCTTCTGGCTCCTGGAGCGGCTGCTGCAGCCGGGGGTGGAGGGGGCCCCCCAAGACTACCAGGGGGCAGGGGCCCCCCAAGACTACCAGGGGGCAGGGGTCCCCCAGGAACAGGGGCCCCAGGAATGCTTGGGGGCAGGGGGGCCCCAGGACTGTGGGGGGGCAGGGGTCCCCCAGGACCGTGGGGCCTTCCAGGGGCCCCAGGGAGGGACCGAGCTCCAGGGGCCCCAGGAACGCGAGGCCTTCTTGGGGCTCCTCGGCCACAGCGTCCTGCTGCTCTCCGATGAGTTCCCGCTCTTTGCTCTCTACATGTGGCGGATCGGGGCCCTCCTGTCCTGGTCTTAGAATCAGGACCCCCGCGCCAAACCAGTACACAAACCAGTGCACAAACCAGTACACAAACAGGACACAAACCAGGACACAAACCAGTACAATAACCAGTACTCAAACCAGTGCACAAACCAGTACACAAACCAGTGCACAAACAGGACACAAACCAGTACACAAACCAGTGCACAAACCAGTACACAAATCAGTACACGTTCAGCTGGGTCCTGTTTATTTAGTTGTTTCAGTCGGATCAATAAATGTTATACTTTACTGCAACTATTTTGTATTTTTATTAATGTTAAGCCGTTGCTATAAACGTTTTTATAAAGAGTGTCGGACCCCGGCTCATTTCTCAGGAGTTGATGGACTGACCCCCACGGTGAGGTTGGGGAACTTGAACGCATTCATTAAAAATTGTGATCCGAATGTCAGGCGACAAAAACACCCTACTGCACTGTAGTGGTGTTGTGTAACACCGTAGTGGTGTTGTGTTGCACTGTAGTGTCCTCACTGCACTGTTACACTGTGGTGTCAACACCGCACTATGTTATACTAGTGTTATTGTGTTACACTGTAGTGTTGTGTTACACTAGTGTTATTGTGTGTGTTTTTGTGTAACACTAGTGTTGTTACACTGTAGTGTCGTTGTGGCACACTAGTGTTATTGTGTTTGTTGTTCTGTCACACTGAAATGTTGTTATGTGTGTTGTTGTGTCACACTGTAGTATTATTTTGTGTGTTGTGTTACACTGTAGTGTTGTGTGTGTTTGTAGTGTTGTTGTGTAACACTGTAGTGTTATTGTGTGTGTTGTGTCACACTAGTATTATTGTGTGTGTTGTGTTACACTGTAGTGTTGTGTGTGTTTGTAGTGTTGTTGTGTAACACTAGTGTTATTGTGTGTGTGTTGTGTCACACTAGTATTATTGTGTGTGTTGTGTTACACTGTAGTGTTGTGTGTGTTTGTAGTGTTGTTGTGTAACACTGTAGTGTTATTGTGTGTGTTGTTGTGTCACACTGTGGTGTTGTTGTTTCACACTAGTATTATTGTGTGTGTTGTGTTACACTGTAGTGTTCTGTGTGTTTGTAGTGTTGTTGTGTAACACTGTAGTGTTATTGTGTGTGTTGTTGTGTCACACTAGTATTATTGTGTGTGTGTTGTGTTACACTGTAGTGTTCTGTGTGTTTGTAGTGTTGTTGTGTAACACTGTAGTGTTATTGTGTGTGTTGTTGTGTCACACCGTAGTGTTGTTGTTTCACACTAGTGTTATCACCAGTGAAATGTTCTCTCTTGATGTTTCCAAGCGGCGCCACTGATGTGGAATATCGGTTGTTTTGCTGCGGCTGTTTTCCTGATAAATTGACTATTACTCGCACGGTGATTACTTTCCGACGGCACCAAAGGAATAACAAACCCGTAACCCCAGCCACTCATCCCCGTTTCATATTCCTCTCTCTCTCGCTGCTCTCTTCATCGTGTTCTGTTGGTGGTGAACAGCCACAGACACTCAGAGCCAAGAACCCAGAACCAAGAACCCAGGTCCAGGTCCAATCATCACCCAAGACCCCGGGACCCAGAACCCAGAGGCCAGTGCCCGGGTCCAGGTCCAACCATCGCTCCACAACTCAGAACCCAGAGCCCACAATGTCAACTGCCTTTGCCCAAACATCTGTCGCACTGCCTCCAGTCTTTCCACCACCGCAAGGTTAGCCCGGCAACAATAGCCTCAAGGTGCCCAAACAATGAGGCGCGCCCACGGTCCTCCCCAGTTCGGATCCTCTGTTTCTGCTGAGGTGGCCTCCCACTCACGGCCTCCATCTGTCATGTGAGGAGGAGGAGGAGGAGGAGGAAGAGGAGTCGAACAATGAACGCTGATTTCCCAGAGCTATCATTTGTGTTGGAGACGGAGCGCTTTATCACCAGGCCGACTGTATTCAGACGGTCGTGCGTCCGAGCGCGTGTTGATTACACGAACCGCTGGTAGGGAATGAGGAATGAATCATTCCCATGTCGTCCTCGCGTTCCGGCCCAACATCTGGCAGTGGAGCAGGGAGACGGATGGGTTTTGTCCTGATCCCGTCGGCATTATCATAGTTTAGCATAGCGTTCCTATTGTCGGAAGAGTAAGCCGAAGCACTATCCGCCAAGCTATCGTCGATCCATCAAACTTTATTGAAGTATCGCTATTCTTGCAGAATTGCGGAAAACTTTTAAAACGAGGGAAGACCGGGACATGAAGGAACAAGAGATGGGGAACAACATGAAGAACTGAGGCTCATCAGAGAGAGGTAACCCTCACACTCAGTCAGAATAAACTATTCACTTATATCAATCTGTTCGGCTGCATCACATGTTCTTCTACAGTAACACTGTCGTGGTTCATTCCACCGTTACCAGTAATATCCGTTTTAAAAACGTTATTGATTTTGTGATGGACCTAATCAGCTGAAGCCTAAACCTGCTGTCATGCTCTGAGCTTCGTGTGTGGGACCGTCGGTGTGGTCGGGGTCGGTCTTAGTGCTGGTCTGTAGCTGATGGTTGGTCCAGAGCCGTCCAGGCAGAGGTGTGTTCAACGACCCGCACTGCCTCTCACTCCACCTCCAAACGGTCCAATACCGTTCAGGTTCCCTTCAGCTCCCGGTTCTTTGGTTCCACGATGGGTTCTGTGATCCCCATACCCAGAGGTACACACCCAAACACACACACACACACATGTACACACACACACGTACACACATACACATCCATACACATTCACACAAGCTTACACACACGTACACACCCAAACACACACACACACATCTACACACACACACACGTACACACACACACGTACACACATACACATACATACACATTCACACAAGCTCACACACACACACACGTATACACATGTGTACACACACACGTACACACATACACATCCATACACATTCACACAAGCTTACACACACACACGCACACACGTGTACACACACACTCCTCACCCCCCCAGCGATGTGAGGCGTGGTCCGGTGGGCCCGGCGCGACACACCATCACCATGGAGACCAGGGGACACACCATCACCATGGAGACCAGGGGACACACCATCACCATGGAGACCAGGGGACCTCATGCAGAGATATGAGCCTCTTTGTGCTGCTTGAGGTTCTCTCCCTAACTCTCTGTCTCTCTCTCTCTCTCCCTAACTCTCTCTCTCTCTCTCTCTCTCTCTCTCTCTCTCTGTCTCTCTCTCTCTCTCCCTAACTCTCTCTCTCTCTCTCTCTCTCTCTCTCTCTGTCTCTCTCTCTCTCTGTGTCTCTCTCTCTCTCTCCCTCTCCCTCTCTCTCTCTCTCTCTCTCTCTCTCTCTCTCTCCCCCCTACCCACCTCTCTCTCCCTCCCCTCCCCCATCTTTCATATCCTGTTGAGAGCCGCTCAGAAGAGAGAGGTGGGGGAGGCAGAGGGAGACACAGACAGCGTTTACGTGCAGAGACGCTTAATGTGGAGAGGTGAGAGGGAGGGAGGGAGAGAGAGAGAGGGAGGGAGGGAGGGAGAGAGAGAGAGGGAGGGAGAGAGAGGGAGAGAGAGAGAGAGGGGGCGAGAGAGGGAGAGAGAGAGAGAGAGAGGGGGAGAGAGGGAGGAAGAGAGTCAGGGAGGGAGAGAGAGAGGGAGGGAGAGAGAGAGAGGGAGGGAGGGAGAGAGACGGTCTGTGAAGAGATGAAAGGGAGGGAGGCGGTCTAGACGTCCTTTTGGCTGCGCCGAGTCAAACCGTGATTTAGTTTCCTTTACCAGTTAAATCGTGTTTAAAATGTGTTGAGAGGGAGAGAGGGGTTCTGTGGGGGGAGGAGAGGGAGAGAGGGGTTCTGTGTGGGGAGGAGAGGGAGAGAGGGGTTCAGTGAGGGGAGGAGAGGGAGAGAGGGGTTCTGTGGGGGGAGGAGAGGGAGAGAGGGGTTCTGTGAGGGGAGGAGAGGGAGAGAGGAGTTCTCTGAGGGGAGGAGAGGGAGAGAGGGGTTCTCTGAGGGGCGTGGCAGGCGATGGAGGAGGTGCAGGAGGAGAAGCGGCCCGAGGAGGGACTCCTCGTTCTCTGAACTCCTCGTTGCCTCAAACACCACTTAGTTAAAGTCCTCTCGCCGAAACATCGCCCTATTAATGGCTGCCCTGGCAGAACGCCAAGAAGGCTGGAGTTATTCCAAGAAAGGGTCCAGCCCTTCCTGCACTTTAAGACATTCAAGCAAGACGGCTCACTCTTCAGCCGGGCTGAGGACCTGAAGGGGGACTTCAAACACATAGCCTGAACTCTGCATAATTTGAACATTGTGGATATGAAATGTTTGTGTCGTCAGTATTTAGCCTCAAAGTTTGTTGGGGGAGAGTTAAGGTCCACAATACGGAGAGTCCTGAATGTTTTAAACTCGTCAACCCTTTGGACGGCTCTGTGCCTCACCGCTGCGCTGCTCCAAGTGTCGTCACGTTCTCTCTGCAGCAAAGTGCTCTGAACTTTACAGGAGTTAGCAGGAGAGACGACTTTAGACATCACACCGCTGACCCGCCTGATGGATCGCTCTGCCTCAGGCCCGGGACGAGACGCCGAACGTGTGTCTTCGCTACCGGGGGCGGAGTCCTCCCCTGCGGACCGGGGGGACACTCGTCCGGGCTGAAGGGCGACGCGGCCCAGATTACCTCCTCCAGCCGCAGCCCCGCTCCGCCTGATGCCAAGGTACCGGGCGGTCCCAGAGGGCCGGCCCGGGACAGAGGGAGTCCTTCACGGGCTGCAGATGGATGGTCTGCCACTCTGCATCGATCACCGCTAATCACTGTACACACACCGGGGTTTAAGGAGCGCTGGGGTTCAGGGGTCACTGGGGTTCAGAGGTCGCCGTGGGCTGTTTCGGGGATCGCCGTGCAGCGATGGAAACGCTTGGAAAGGAAATGGGAACAGAGGCCCGGCTTGGTGGCGCCTCACGTCGTCCCTGCATATTGTCACAAACGTATGCTTTGCCAACCCTCCTCTCTTCACTTTGTTTTCGTGTTCTTGCAGATGAACTCGCGCCGCAGAGCAGAATGTGTGCGTCATGCGGGTTCAGAAAGACGCCGGCTCAGAAAGTCACCGACCCCTGAAGGATCCAGGATATTGATTCGCTGGGTTCTGCTGCCCCCCGGGGCAGGGTGGTGTCGTGGCTGGGGGGCTTCACTCCTAGCAGAAAGGCACTGGGTTCGATCCCCAATGCCCACAGTCTGTTCGCATCCTAGAGCATTATGACATGAATATTCATTGAGCCCAACCCCTCCCTGCTCCTCGCTGTCGCTTTGGATTAGCGTCCGCTGAAAGCTTGCGCAATGCGCAGGCAATCTACTTTTTATAAGTGTTTTTTTCTCATATTTGTATGACAAAAAAAAAAATTAATGAAGGAATTCTCTTTGCATCCCGACAGCAATCAATAAATCAACGGCTCTAAAACAAAGAGGAAAATAATCGCTAGGAAAAATCTGAAGGACGTTGTACAAACGCTCCCAAAACACTCCCGAGCGCTCCCGAAAGGACGACCCATAACGAGACTAACGACCAGCGTCAGAGGAGGTCCTGAAATCACGGAGCATTCAGCGGGCGGAACTCCCCGCCCGGGAGCTGGCCGGCGTCCGCCCCGGGACTCGAACCCGCGCCCCTCGGCGTTGGAGGCCCGTGAAGACGTCCTGAATGTGGAGTTAATCGGTGATTCGGGGGAGCGGCTGACGCACGCTGAGCAGATTGAGCGGGAGGAGCTCCGCCGCGGTTCACCGAACACGTTCCATCCAGAGGATGATTTATGATCCGGGAGGGGAAAACAAAACGAAAGCTGCTCCTGAGTTTGTTACCATGGTGATTTATTAGGGGGGGAAACACGGGCCTTGTTGTTCTTCCAAACGCTCCTTTGATGGCTGAGTTTAGCGCCGGTGTTGACAGGTGTCTGATGGACTGGAGGGAGAGGAAGAACCCGGTCTGGAGGGCGTCTTTCTGCTCTGCCTCAGGACCTCCAGGACCGGGGGCCGACCTCCTCATCTCCTCCTTGGCCATCACCTTCTCACCACGACCCTCTCTCTTCACCCTCTCGCCGTACCTCTGAAGGGATGAGCTCCAGGGTTACCACTTACCTCCGCACTGTGGGACAGCCGTCCGTGTGGGTTGGTCAGTCCCAGACGGACACTAGACACTTGTTGACCTATCAGGCCCCAGTGCAGAAAGGTCACGATCATCTGTTAAATCTCATGAAAGACGTTTTTATACGCTGGCTTTTCCTTGATGCCGGCATCTTCTGCCTCTGCCTCCATTAGCATTTCGGTATTCTGTAATTGTGTTTAACGATTTGTATTTTATGTGAAACGCTTTGTAAACCGTTTTATACAAATGTTCATTGTGATGATGATGATTATTATTATTGTTCTGACATTAGCAGACACGATGGTGCAGCTCAGACCAGACCCAGTGAACCCGCCACTCAGCTAACGACAACGTGATGCTTTGTTTCTCTTAAGCGCTCCGTCGTTTATCCTAACATTGTGTTTAAAATATATTATTTAAGGAATATTTACGGAATCGTTGAAAAAAGGTTGTGAGGAGGAGCAGTCTGTTGATGATGCTTTCATCCCTTCACCAGCGTACGGCCTCCCTTCAGTCAGGTAAGTGTCTCTTACCTGAATGAATGAATGAATGAATGAATGAATGAATGGCCCTATCTCTAGATTAAGTTATTAAACACAGTTCCATAGGCCATTATTTAAATCCTGCTGGCGCCATTTTGATCTTGGTTTATAAGAGTAAATAAACAAACCACGCTTTTATAGACAATACTGATATTAAGAAACGGCAGTGCAAACAGCATCAAGCCGTTCTCCAGGACAGCCGTCGCCGTCGGAACCGGAGGAAAGAAGCATTATTCTTCCTTAGGAAAACCACTTAATTATCATCCCTGTCTCCCGATGCTCTGGTTTACCCAGGCTCGGAAACGACTACCATTTGTTTAAATTGAAGCGATTGTGAAGTGTCATTTTGGGGAAAGAACCAACGCTTGTTCCCTTACCGGTGATTTACAATAGATGCTGTTCACTAATATGGCACGTTTCCACAGGCGGGTGCAGTTAGGCCCGGTACGATTAGGTAACGTAAGCATCGTGGAATCAAGCAGCCCGATACAGTGTAGCTTGCTAATAAATCCAAAGAAAAAGAAGAACACGACACATTAAACAACATGCGCAACATTTTCTTCAATAAACAAAGTTTATTGACGAAATACCCGCAATACTTTGCAGGTACTGTTATTGTTTGTTTTTATCCCCCTGTTGTGATGATGAAGTAATGATTCTGGCGACCAATCAACGGACGGCGTGTGTAGCTCGAACTTGTAGGCACCCTTTCAGACCGCTTGGTACCCCAACGGAAGAGTACTGAGAGATAGTACGGCTGATCACGGCTAAGTCCGACCCCCGCCTGCTTTTGGCGGTGGACACGCGAACCGTTCCGCCCATATTCATACTCACCCGAACCGTACCTGCTTGTGTAAACGTGCCAATAGATACGTTTGGAAGTAAACCGGGCAGCCAAAGGGCAACCTTGGAGCTGTAGTCTTTTGGCCGAGCACCAGACTGACGTTTCCTCATATAGAGAGACGCAGAGAAAAACATATTGAATCCAGAAGGGCAGCACAGAATGAACCTGACCTCTGCTTGTCCCACGCCTTAATACAACACACACCATCCGGGCTGTCCCCTGAAAAGCAGGAGATGGTGATTTATGAGATCTTCATGATGATGTGGACGGAGCCCTGAGCGCCTCTGAACGTGATGGATACCAGAGCTCATTGGACTTGGAAGCTTTCCCAGATGCTTAGCAGCTCCCGTTCCGATCGCTGACGTGGGATGACAGATGTTTCAGGAATCAGCTCGTAATGCCTCGCTAATGATCGACCGAGCAGAGCAATTAAAAACCCGACCGGTGATTTGACAAAAGAGAGTTTATTGGCCTGAGGACACGAGATTAGCCGCATCAACGATAGATTCAGCCGAAGTCGATTGTTTAAATGCGTTCTGTCTGACGTTCTTCCGTTTCTGTGGATAATAAAGAGGGGAATTACAGAGGAAAGTTGGTGACAACTCATTTCAACACATTAAACTGCTGTAAAATCAGATTAAAATATCGGTTCTAAGGCCTAGAGGCGGACGCATCGTCGAGGGCAGCTGCACCGCGGCCAAGTCCTCCGGGAGTGTTCCCTGTTTGGTTCTGACTCCTCTGCTTTAAACGCTTAATGGACCACACTGTTCTCCATCGCTCAGACTGTCTCTGACCTTGAGGCCCACTCCATAACCAGGACGTGCATCCTGTTTGTTCCTTCGCACATAAATAACCACCGACGTTCTCTCAACCTTCAAACAAGCACAGATCTCAATCTGCTGTGTTTGGTCTTGCGTGTCGTAGTAGACTGTGGTGTTCTGTAGCATCACAGTTTAGCTTCGGGTCATAGTAAACAGTGGTGTTCTGTAGGACCACAGTTTAGCTTCGGGTCATAGTAAACAGTGGTGTTCTGTAGCATCACAGTTTAGCTTCGGGTCATAGTAGACAGTGGTGTTCTGTAGCATCACAGTTTAGCTTTGGGTCATAGTAAACAGTGGTGTTCTGTAGCATCACAGTTTAGCTTCGGGTCATAGTAGACAGTGGTGTTCTGTAGCATCACAGTTTAGCTTCGGGTCATAGTAAACAGTGGTGTTCTGTAGGACCACAGTTTAGCTTCGGGTCATAGTAAACAGTGGTGTTCTGTAGCATCACAGTTTAGCTTCGGGTCATAGTAGACAGTGGTGTTCTGTAGCATCACAGTTTAGCTTTGGGTCATAGTAGACAGTGGTGTTCTGTAGCATCACAGTTTAGCTTCGGGTCATAGTAAACAGTGCTGTTCTGTAGCATCACAGTTTAGCTTTGGGTCATAGTAGACAGTGGTGTTCTGTAGCATCACAGTTTAGCTTCGGGTCATAGTAAACAGTGGTGTTCTGTAGGACCACAGTTTAGCTTCGGGTCATAGTAAACAGTGGTGTTCTGTAGCATCACAGTTTAGCTTCGGGTCATAGTAAACAGTGGTGTTCTGTAGCATCACAGTTTAGCTTCTGGTCATAGTAAACAGTGCTGTTCTGTAGCATCACAGTTTAGCTTCTGGTCGTAGACGGGGAACGCAGTGCTGGATTGTAGTACCAAAGTTTATCTTCTGGTCATAGTGAACAGTGTGTTGAAGAGTAGCTCCACATTTTAGCTCCTGGTCGTAGTGAACACAGCGTGTTGGAGTGTAGCACCAGCCTCTGGTCGTAGTGAACTGTGCTGGACGGTGGCCAACCCCAAGTGAGGGCAGATGAGTGTAATCTATTCGGACACACTGTGTAATGTAAAGTGCTCCACCCCCTCCCATCTCATTCATCTTCATTCTCCACTGAGCTCTTGCGTCACAGCGTTTGCCTTTGGCCTCAGCAGGTGGCAGTGCTGATATTCCTCATTTATGAGGACTGGGAGGGGGACCAGGGGGCGCAGGGAGAGGAGGCGATGGCAGCGTGGAACTAGGAGTTCATAAATTCTGACAGGGTGCCGAAATGAGCACCTCCATTAGCTGCCTCCCACTGCAGGACTCCAGAGCGAGCCGGTATTTATTACAGAGCCGCAAACATCCCTAATTTACTTTATCCCTTTAGTTCTTGGCTCCCGCTTGACCTCAAGACAAACAAAGTTCTTCTCTACACTTTGGCATTAATTACTTTTTCATTGCTAACAAGATCACGCAACACTGAATATTTAACGAATAACTTTCCTAAAACCCTGTCAGCTGTCAGAATCAGACGCTGTCCTGCGTTCTGTCTGTTTAACAATTTAACAACTGACAACTTAACAACTTAACAACGGCTAATTGGGGCGAAATTAGCCGTTACAATGAAGAGATCCTGTGCTGTGGAGCACTAACTCGTGTGTGTCTGTGATCAATATTCGGCCGACTCAATAAAGCTCTGGTTGTATTTCTATCGGGGCTAATCTGGGAGCTGGGGGGCTCTGCTGACGTCTGGCTTTCCCCCGGTGTGGAGGCTGATTGCCGGCGTTATTACCTGCCGCTCCCTAGCGCTCGTTACTCACATTCATGGGTTTGTTTAGAGAGAAAAGGCGCGGTGGTGACGCGAGTTCAGGGCTAATGCGATCAGGAGGCGCCGGGGACCCACGGCGACGACGGTGGCTTGATTTCCCTCCAACCTGCAGTGCAGGTTAATGTGGAAGAGCGATTAGAATACAGAGGAACAACCTTCCTCACTGGGTCAGAGTTCACCACGACTCTGCGTCTCTGCCTGTGGGGGCAGGACCGAGGAGCAGGCAGCTGGAAGCCAATCTTCCCCGCTTGTGTCGAAAACTCTTTAGTGTCACCTTTAGGAATGACGGGCAGGGTTCGGGGTCATGTGGAGAGAGGAGACAGCTGATCCCTCTCAGAATGCACATGTCTCTGCTGTGATAGACGACATGTTCTAGGTAATAATAACGCCGTTGTGGCAGCGAGCTTCAGACCCTGAGACTCCCCGGCCGTCGGGGGGAGAGAGACATGGGATGGCGGCCTCTCTCTCCAGACAGAGCCATCTCAGTCCTCCATCTGAGTGTCTGTGTGGACGACGTGGCTCTGAGCATAGTAAAACCACAAGTCTGCTCATTACCGCCACACCGGGGCGCCGGCGGGGACGGGCGTGCAGCGAGCGATCCTCGGGGTAAATGATTCTCCACACGTCGGCCCCGGAGGATTCAGGCAGCCGTTTGCTCTGCACTCGATTAGCGGATGGTTGAGGAGGAGAACGCTCTGAGGAGAACACACTGAGGAGAAAACACACTGAGGATAACCCACTGAGGAGAACACCCTCTGAGGAGAAGACACTCTGAGGAGAAGACACTCTGAGGAGAAGACACTGAGGAGAAGACATTGAGGAGAAGACACTCTGAGGAGAAGACACTCTGAGGAGAAGACACTCTGAGGAGAAGACATTGAGGAGAAGACACTCTGAGGAGAAGACACTCTGAGGAGAAGACACTCTGAGGAGAAGACACTGAGGAGAACACACTCACTGGACGGCTGGCTGGATTGGAATCTAGAATAAGATCTGTGGCAAGGAGGGAGCCTGTCACACACACACCTCCACACACCTATACACGTGCACACACACACACACACACGCACATACACACTGTGGAAACCCGGCACGGTAAGCAAACCGCCGCCTCACAGGGCACACGGTTCTCTTAAGTTCTTAAGCCACAAAGGCACTCTTAAGAATACAAAACAAGGATCTCTTACTTAAAAGAACAAAAAGATAATTGGCGGGATCCACAGCCTGGCTCGGCTGGGTGGAAGCACCCCAGCCACAGTGCCTGGTCTCTCCCCACACCCCAGCCAAGAGAGCCCTGGACGCTCCTTGGAGCAGGCTATTTAAGGTCTGCCCGCCCACTGGCCCTCAGGAGCCCTGCATCGAGTTGATTGGCAAGGGCCGGGGTTGCCACAACACAAACACACCTATGTACACACCTACACACACTTCTACACACGCACACACAGACAGTGGACCCAACATGGAGTAAAGTGTGGGCATGTTCCCGACCAGGTGGTGAACATTTGGCCCCCGGCCCCCCCTGGCCACAGCCACCGGCAGCGGTCCTGTGTGGTTGTGTGAATGTTTGCGAGTGTGTAATGAGGTGTGTTTTGGGGAAACCTGGATGAGGCTGGCTCATCTCCAAATCACAACACATGGTGTTCTCTGAATCCTTTCGAGCCCTACACTATTCAGGGTGTGTGTCTGTGGGTGCACGCACACACCTGTTTGCTTGTGTTTGTCCGGTGTATGTTTGTGAGCTTCTGCATGTGTGTGAGTGTGTGTGCATGTGTGTGAGTTTCTGCACACCTATTTGCTGGTACACAGGTTTGCGTTTGGCTGTGTTTGTGAATATGTGTGCACACTAACGATTGTGTAAGTGTGTCCTACCTCATTTGTATTCTCTACACACCAGCTGTGGACTGCTTCTACAAGCCATTATTTTGGGGGGAAACATTCAGCCTTCCTCTGAACTAAAACAGTGTGTTTGCTAACTGCTCTATGATTTGTATTAGGATGAGGTCTTGGGTTCTTGCTTGTCACTCACCACTGAATGGTTGTCCTTCAGTGGGAGGAATAAATAGACACGCTTTGATTGCAGAAGTCGTCCCGCAGAAAACACTTTGTTTGATGGAAGAAAGCAACATTTTGACACGTGCAACTTGATTATTGAAAATCATTGATCAGTGTGTTATCGATATTTCTACAAACTGCTCCCAGTGTGTGAAGGACTGAAGTGGCTCTTTGTCACTTCTGAGAATCGCCGACTCCGCTGGTTTTTACGGTCCTCTGTATCTATAATATAATATTTAGAACATTAGATAAAAGCCGTATTAATAATGCATTGTAGAAATCAACGATACAAACTGATACTGGGCGTTTTATGTGTCGTATAATATCAAGAAGTCGGCGGCCAAGCAAAAGGAACCGTTGGACCTCGGTGGATAGTCAATAGATAAATAGAGGACAGTAAAGTGCTTTATACACCGGTCTGTCCTTGAACAGAACCCTCGACTTGTGTCTGCGCATGTGACTGTGTTCAGACCGTGGGTGGAAGGCTGGCTCAGGGATCAATAAAGTTCCACTGAGGGTGTTGAGGTTCCGCTGCTCGCTGGAGAGGCCGAGCGAGGCGAGGCCGGCCTCCACCAGAGCCTCCTCTCTACCAACGCCGGTTCACCGCGCTGTGAGGGGGAGAAGGCTTCAGAAACACTTCGCTGGTCTCCAACTCACGACAGCTGGTTTCGATGTTGAAGCGTTGTCGTGGCGACAGAATGGAGGTAGACCCCCTCCGGGCCTGAGCGGTGGTGAATGATAACCCGATCTAGTTTATTATTAATCGCTAATTCCCGACGGTCGGGGCTCAATGTGTTGATCGGTTGCCATGACAATGAGGAAGGAAGCAATCAGAAATGTCTCCAGTGATTTAAGGATGACGGGTCAAACCGCCAGGAGGAGCTGCTGAGCGACCCGAGCGCCGATCTGGAATGAAAGAATCAGAGATCTTCAACTCGGCGGTATCAAACACCAGCTAGTCGTGTCGTTTCTAAGACTGGGGTTCAGTGGTTAGACAGCTAGGATAAGACGCTACATGATGCTAAGCAGCGTTTCTAAGCGCAAGGTCGTACAACGTGGAATAAGGGTGTAAGAGGGGTGAGGGGGGGTGAGGGGGGGTGAGGGGGGAGGCTGTGTAGAGTCGAGGTGAGCATCGATCCTCGGCAGCCCGAGCCCCGCTCAGCGCTGAGCGATGGCCGGCGGCGTTCTGCTGACCGAGGTCGCCGTGGGGGAAGGAGAGCTTCCTGCTGTCGCGCGTCAGCAGGGAGCGGTCCGACCGCCGCCGCGCCTCGTTAACCTTCATTAAAGCAGGTCGCCGCTCGCCGCGCACGGAGACCGCGGCACAGCCCCCGCCGGCAGAGCGGGGCATGAGTGCGCGGAGAACCGTGCCTGGACACCTGGGGTTAGACGGTCCCCGGTCCGGTCCATTCCCGTCATGGTTCAACCCCTACCTGGCTCCTCCGGGGTTGGACAGTCCCCGGTCCGGGCGTGGTTCAACCCCTACCTTGTCTCCCGACCAGTACCAGTACCAACCAGTATCACCCCACTCGCGGCTGCCGACCGCTGTACTGGGTCGGGCGGGTCGGTGGTTTAACAGCAGAACTACGATCAGGACTTCCAGAGGAATGGGGCCCAACGTGGCAAATACATCGCAATTACTCAGAGTGTATAACTGTGTTGTTCCTACCAAGAGTTGGATTGCCGTCCAATCAGACAACACAAAGGAGGTCTTTAAAAATTATTAATTATACACTTTTTCTCCGGCTCTCCACAAGAAAGGCGTTTAACGAGGTCCTCGCTGCCCAGCCTTTGAAACTCGTTTGGCTTTGATAAGCAGAAATGTCAATGTGACGTTAATAAACGACAGCAGGGAAGCCAGCATGTCTGGAGAATCGTTGGAGAGGGAGAATTGTTTTTCATTTGCTCAAATGGGTTCAAAAGAGCCAAGTGGGCGTCAGCGTTCTCAACGTGTTTTTCTACACGTTATAAACGAGTGTCGGCCGATTGGAGTAGATGATTACATCTCTATAGGAATATGAAGACGTCCTGATCTGTAAAGAGGACTGCCAAACCTTAGAAATACATTTCTCAGGAAGGCTTCTAACGATGAGGACGGCTATGAATCGATCAATCCCGACGCGCAGCTCTTAGGCCGGGCTGTAGCGGAGCTGGCTGCCTTATGGTGTCAGGACAGATGAAATCACTGATTAGTTCTCCCCCTGTCAAGTGTCTGCTCCTTTTGTGTTGAGATCCCCGATCGATGTGTCCATCCTGTAGTGTCTGAATGGGTCTGAGACATGCGGCCCCTTCTGCTGTCAGCGGACATTCACAGGACGTCCCTCTTCCTCCAAAGTGATCGACAAGTGAGAGAACAATCAAATCAAAACTGGATTAACTGCCAAAACAAAGTGCTGAACGAGCAAGTTTCTAAAAGCAAAACCAGCCAAGTCGAACGGGCGGAGAGGCTATGGGAATCGGAACTCAATGGGAGAATAATTCAAGCTTTCTTTTTTTAGAGACCAACAGGTATTATATTGTTGTATCTAAACTAAACTCCAGAGCTAATGACGTTGCACATTTTTCCTTAGCTGGAGTGCTAAAGTATCAGTTGGCTTAGCTGCTATAGTTTGGGTTAGCCAAACCTGTACAGTAGGCCTTTGCTTCAGCTAAACTGCTATAGTGGGCATTTGCTAAACCGTTAAATTTGTTCAAACCTTCAGGGAGCTCATTATTATCAACCATGACTAATGGAGACCACCTCTGGTTCTGGGAGAAGTGAGTGTATATATTTATATATCTATTATTTGTAATGTTGTGGGCCTCTGGGTAATCGTTGTGTTGTTCAGTTCCCTGTTATCATTGAGCTGATACAGTAGCAGAGCCGTATCCATTATCCATAACGTCTGCTAATGTAGGGGCCGGTGACTCAGCAGGAACCAAAGCTTATTGGATCACACCTCCATCATCTCACCGCCCCGATACCGAGGGACCCCCCCTACAGGGCAATATCAACAACTCCTGTATTGATTCCTGCAAAACGTACGTACACACACACACGCACACGCACACGCACACGCACACGCACACGCACACACACGCACATGCACACACACACACACACACACACGAACACACACACACATTTACAGTCACACACACACACACACACACATATACACATACATATACAGTCACACGTACATATGTCACACACACACAAATACACGTACACGTACACTTACACAAACACATACATACACACACACAAAGACACACACATACATATACAGTCATACACACATACATATCCAGACACACACACAAATACACACACACATACACAATGACACACACACACACACGCACACACTCCCCCCCCCCCTCCCGTGGCCTCGATGTGAGCAGTGACTCACCCCTCTCCCCCAGCGCTGACCTGAGTCGGTTGCCGTGGAGAACAGAGGCGTTCCTGGATCTTGTGGGCGGGGTTAATGAGGACCACGACCTCACTGGCCAGGGGTCAGCGGGGCCCAGACGGGCCTGTTGACCCCTGACCCCTGACCCCTGACCCCGGCCGGGCCCAGTGAATCACCGCATCAGCGCCACCGTGGCGCTACGTCTCCCCCACCCAGGACGGGTCAGAGGGCGGAGCCTGTCCCGTGGACCCCGGAGGAACAAGATGGAGGCTGCGTCTTGGTGAGTCACTGCCCCGTGCTGCCTGGGGGTGAAACACGTCTCCGTCAGCAGAGGCTGCTTCAGTCCTTCTCCCCTCACTGGACACGCTGTTACAATCCATCCAGGGAGGGGGTCCCCCTCATCAGGGAGGGGGTCTCTCCATCAGGGAGGGGTCTCTCCATCAGGGAGGGGGTCCCTCTCATCAGGGAGGGGGTCTCTCCATCAGGGAGGGGTCTCTCCTCCTGGGAGGGGTCTCTCCTCCTGGGAGATGGTCTCTCCATCAGGGAGGGGTCTCTCTCATCAGGGAGGGGGTCTCTCTCCCAGTAAGGGGGTCTCTCCTTCAGGGAGGGGGTCCCTCCATCTCCCTCAGGGATGGGGGTGCCTCCAGGGAGGGGGTCTCTCCTGCATGGAGGGGGTCCCTCCATCTCCTCCTGGGTGAATAACTGCTTTTCTTCACCGAAGCAAATGAGTTCCATCGATTCCCTCTGAGCTGCTGAGGGGTGGAGGTCTGCTGACGTTGCAGGGCATTATGGGGGATTAGCGGGGGAGGGGGGGGGGGGGGGGGGGGCGGTGTGTGCCTGGGACGTCCCAGCGGTTCCACTGGAGGGATGCGACCCAAGGCTCTACTCTTTAACGTACGAGAAGAAAGAGGATGTTTGGAGAGGGAGAGATATCGACCCAGAGGAGAGACCCCGAGGAGATGAAGAACTGAAGGAATAAACAACAGAGGGGCTGCTTTCGATGGCTTAGATTACTTTGTTTTACAGCTCCCTGTGTGTGTGTGTGTGTGTGTGTGTGTGTGTGTGTGTGTGTGTGTGTGTGTGTGTGTGTGTGTGTGTGTGTGCTTGTGTGCTTGTGTGTGTGTGTGTGTGTGTGTGTGTGTGTGTGTGTGTGTGTGTGTGTGTGTGTAGACAGTGTGTGTATTTAGATGTGTGTGTGTGTGTACACTGTTGGTGTGCATGTGTAAACTGTGTGTGTGTGTGTGTGTGTGTGTGTGTGTGTGTGTGTGTGTGTGTGTGTGTAGACAGTGTGTGTGTGTGTGTGTGTGGGTAAACTGTGTTTGTGTGTACACTGTTGGTGTGCATGTGTAAACTGTGTTTGTGTGTGTGTGTGTGTGTTCGTGTGTGCGTGTGTGTTTGTGTGTGTGTGTGTGTTTGTGTGTGTGCGTGTGTGTGTGCGTGGTCGTGGTGACGTATCGATGTCTGACCACTGCAGGACCACCACAGAGGAGGTCTGGTTCTGTACTTCAGACGGACGGCGTTAGGATGAGGTGTGAGTGTGAGCCAGGGACTGGTTGATCGTTGAACACCACTGAGCCGTCGATCCACCGGAGGCTCTGTGGTGCTCTGTGTCTTCTGCTCCGCCGCCCACGGAGGACGGCGTGATGGTAAACGGTCACTTCCTGTTCGACCCCCCAGGCGTCCCTTAAAGGTCTGCGCCCGACCTCACCGGACGGGGAAACGGCGCCCTCTGTCTGGGCGGAGCTCCAGTCGGCCACCCTCATAAATTATCCCCAGCGTCACCTTCTGAAGTATAAATAAAGGTAATGAGGCAGAGTTCTGAGTCCCGGGCTGTCAGGCGGGGGTTAGAGTCTTACGTCAGGGGACCACAATCTACCGGGTGAATTCACCGCTGGAATTGACGGGATGAATCAATGAATCAGTCTCAGAGCCGAACACGCTCCTGTGATCACGGGCTCACGATGAGTTGGTATGCACAGAGCATGTTATGATCCTCATGGGGGGAGGGGGGGAGGGGGGGGAGGGGAGTGGGGCAGGGGGAGAGAGAGAGGAAGGGAAGGGGGAGAGAGTCAGAGATAGGGGGGGAGAGGGAGAGCGAGAGAGAGGGGGGGGGAGAGGGAGGGAGAGAAAGAGACGTACATACAGGCCTACTTATGGCCTCATGTTATGTCATGTTATTGCCTGTTTTGTTGGTGCGATGAGAGGAAATCTCATTAAAGCTCTTCGTGTTCAGAGTGTGTGTGTGTGTGTGTGTGTGTGTGTGTGTGTGTGTGTGTGTGTGTGTGTGTGTGTGTGTGTGTGTGTGTGTGTGTGTGTGTGTGTGTGTGTGTGTGTGTGTGCGTGCGTGTGCGCGCGAGTGTGTGTGTGAGACAAAGGGTGAGGAAGAAAGTGTGCGCAGTGCATCTGCTGTAACTTATGTTTACCCTTCATAAAACATTCAAAATTGAGTTGAATTCGTGCATGTGTGTGTGTGCGTGCGAGTGTGTGTGTGTGTGTGTGTGTTTCTGCGTGCGTGTGTGTGTGTGTGTGTGTTTCTGCGTGCGTGTGTGTGTGAGTGATTTAAGGCCTCCTGCTTTAATGATGACTCGCTGCAGTTTTAGGACATAATCAGGCTCATTGATTCACTGAGTAATTAGCCCACTGAGGAACAATGAATAATCTAGCAAGGCCGAGTGCTGAGGAAGGGCCTGATGGCTTCTGCTGCTGGAGAATCACTCTGCTCCCAGGAAACCTCTATGCTGAGAACTCCCTGCAGGCATCCACATTAATATTTGGACGTTGTCAATTAGTAATAATGAGGTATTTTCCCCTTCTTTACATTATTCCATTTAGGAGATGTTTGGTAAGTCCCTGCCCGGAGGCACTAGGGCAGGAGAGGATGAGATGAGACTGAGGGTGCAGTCTGCTCGCCCTCCTCCACACCCTGTCTTCCTCCTACCTTAAAGTAAGATGGATGCCATTTATACACCGGAAACACACCGTTCTTCCTCAAGGGATCTTCACTCATCTCCGTGAGAGAGAGAGAGAGAGAGAGAGAGAGAGAGAGAGAGAGAGAGAGAGAGAGAGAGAGAGAGAGAGAGAGAGAGAGAGAGAGAGAGAGAGAGAGAGCTCTAAGTGTTGAGTGTGAGGGGGCTGTATCTGCCTGCCGGTGAATCTGGGAGTGTCTGGGAGTATGTGTGCGTGTGTGTGTGTGTGTGTGTGTGTGTGTGTAGACAGTGTGTGTGTGGGTAAACTGTGTTTGTGTGTGTGTATTTAGATGTGTATAGCACGGGACGAATGAGACGGGAGCCCAGGTTCAACCAATCATGCGGTCCGCGCCCCCATCCACCAAACGAATACGGACTGCCTTTATTTACGTTCAACCTCATATACCGAAAACAGCACACCCAATTAACAAACACGTCATTCTCGGTGACGGTGGCGGCAACGATACATACATGGGAACATTCAACAACAAACACAACCAATTAACACCCCAAACCCAACGGGGCAATTGCTCTGTCGCTAGCTTAGCCACTTTTTAGAGTTTAACGCGGTTTTAAACTCAAGAAGTCACGTGATGTCTTAAGCTCCAATGCTGTGAGCCTGTGTCATATGTACTTGTGGTTTAACCTGCAGCTGCGTTTTACCTTGATCTCAATTGCTGTGCCTTCAGAGAAATTCACATCACACACTAGAGGGCGTATTTTGTGCGTTTTAGTCTAATCTCGAAACTGACGCGCTTTTAGAGGAGACCAAACCAGTTTGCAGGATGAAGCAAGGCTCCATCATAACCGACACACACACACACAGAATTTGTTTTATGAATTATTAGTAATAGGTATGTATGATACATTTACACTTATTACACCAGATAGGCCTTCAGTACAATACAGGCTACAATATAGGAGTTGCTTAAAGTGCCCAACTAAAACTCTACAAAGAAGAGATTACTTGTATGTAAAAAAATAAATGAACGAACAGAGGATCGTACCATTCAACGAAACATAAAAAGGTCAATGCTTAACTAAAATGGTTAGCAATGACAATTAATTGATTGACGTAGGTGAGGGCCGATTCCAGACTCAGATTGCCACTTAAGTTTCATTTGATAAAAAACAACAGTGTTAATCTTTTTTTTTTTCATGACGACCAATGAAAAACGACAGTGTTACCTATGATTTATTTGATAAATATCGACAGTGGCACCCCTTATGTTTTTTTCATGAAGACCAAAGAAAATCGACAGTGTTACCCCTTATGGTTTTTCTCATGACGATCAAAGAAAAACAACAGTGTCACCCCTTATGTTTCATTTGATAAAAACGACATTGTTACCCCCTATGTTTTAATTGGTAAATATCGACAGTGTCACCCCTTCTGTTGATATTCATGACGACCAATGAAAAACGACAGTGTTACCCCCTATGATTTATTTGATAAATATCGGCAGTGGTACCCCTTATGTTTTTTTCATGACGACCAAAGATAAAACGACAGTGTTACCCCTTATGTTTTTTTTCATGACAACCAAAGAAAAACAACAGTGTCAACTTCTTATGCTTCATTTGATAAAAACAACAGTGTTACCCCCTATGTTTTAATTGATAAATATCGACAGTGTCACCCCTTCTGTTTTTATTCATGACGACCAATAAAAAACGACAGTGTTACCCCCAATGTTTTAATTGATAAATATCGACAGTGTTACCCCTGCTGTTTCAATTGATAAAAACAACAGTGTTACCCCCTAAGTTTAAATTGATAAATATCGAAAGTGTTACCCCTCATGTTTCATTTGATAAAAACAACAGTGTTACCCGTTATATTTTTTTTCATGACGACCAATAAAAAACAACAGTGTTACCCCTTATGGTTTTTTTCATGACGACCAATAAAAAACAACAGTGTCACCCCTTATGTTTTTTTCATGACGACCAAAGAAAAACGACAGTGTCACCCCTTATGTTTCATTTGATAAAACCGACAGTGTTACCCCTTATGTTTTTTTTCATGACGATCAATAAAAAACAACAGTGTTACCCCCCATGTTTTATTTGATAAATATCGACAGTGTCACCCCTTCTGGTTTTTTTCTTGACGACCAATGAAAAACAACAGTGTTACCCCTTATGTTTTTTTTCATGACGACCAATAAAAAACAACAGTGTTACCCCCTATGTTTAAATTGATAAATATCGACAGTGTTACCCCTCATGTTTCATTTGATAAAAACAACAGTGTTACCCGTTATATTTTTTTTCATGACGACCAATAAAAAACAACAGTGTTACCCCTTATGGTTTTTTTCATGACGACCAATAAAAAACAACAGTGTTACCACTTATGTTTTTTTTCATTACGACCAATAAAAAACAACAGTGTTACCCTTATGTTTTTTTTCATGACGACCAATAAAAAACAACAGTGTTACCCCCTATGTTTTATTTGATAAGTATCGACAGTGTCACCCCTTATGTTTTTTTCATGACGACCAAAGAAAAACGACAGTGTCACCCCTTATGTTTCATTTGATAAAACCGACAGTGTTACCCCTCATGTTTCATTTGAAAAAAACAACAACTTATGTTTTTTTTCATGACGACCAATCAAAAACAACAGTGTTACCCCTTATGTTTTTTTTCATGACGATCAATAAAAAACAACAGTGTTACCCCCCATGTTTTATTTGATAAATATCGACAGTGTCACCCCTTCTGTTTTTTTTCTTGACGACCAATGAAAAACAACAGTGTTACCCCTTATGTTTTTTTTCATGACGACCAATAAAAAACAACAGTGTTACCCCTTATGTTTTTTTTCATGACGATCAATAAAAAACAACAGTGTTACCCCCCATGTTTTATTTGATAAATATCGACAGTGTCACCCCTTCTGTTTTTTTTCATGACGACCAATAAAAAACAACAGTGTTACCCCTTATGTTTTTTTTCATGACGACCAATAAAAAACAACAGTGTTACCCCTTACGTTTTTTTTCATGACGACCAATAAAAAATGACAGATTTCCCCCTTATGTTTTTTTTCATGACGACCAATAAAAAACAACAGTGTTCCCCTTATGGTTTTTTTCATGATGACCAAAGAAAAACAACAGTGTTACCCCTTATGTTTTTTTTCATGACGACCAATAGAAAACAACAGTGTTACCCCCTATGTTTTATTTAATAAATAGCGACAGTGTAACCCCTTCAGTTTTTTTTCATGACGACCAATAAAAAACAACGGTGTTACCCCTTATGTTTTTTTTCATGACGACCAATAAAAAACAACAGTGTTACCCCTTATGGTTTTTTTTCATGATGACCAAAGAAAAACAACAGTGTTACCCCTTAAGTTTTTTTTCATGATGACAAATAAAAAAAAACAGTGTTACCCCTTATGGTTTTTTTTATGACGACCAAAGAAAAACAACAGTGTTACCCCTTATGTTTTTTTTCATGACGGCCAATAAAAAACAACAGTGTTACCCCTTATATTTCATTTGACAAGGACAAATTCTTTTTTTTTTCAAATGTTTTTTTCATGACGACCAATAAAATATATTTTATTTGACAAAGACAACAGCGTTATCCCTTATGTTTTTTTTCATGACTACCAATAAAAAACAAGTGTTACTCTTGTTTTGTTTGATAAATATCGACAGTTGCACCCCTTATGTTTATTTCATGACGGCCGATAAAAAACGACAGAGTTACCCCTCATGTTTTTTCCATGTTGACCAATAAAAAATGACAGTGGTACCCCTGTCGACGTTTTTGCGGGGATCCGAACCTGAGCTGTTCAGAGTGTTAACCTCCGAACTTATCAATGCACCATCAAGACACTGAATAAAGTCGTCACAATGGTTATACTTAACTTTATAATTCGTATGAAATAGAAATTAGAGTCTTCCAACTGAGGATATCCACCAGACTTGAACCCCGGTCTCCAGGGGGTTAGCTCACAGCTCTCTCCACTTCCCACTGAGAATTGTAGCATCTTTTTATCTGAGGTTATATATGACGACCAATAAAAAACGAAAGTGTTACCCCTTAAGTTTTTTTTTATGATGACCATTAAAAAACAACAGCGTTACCCCTTATGTTTTTTTTCATGACGACCAATAAAAAACAACAGTGTTACCCCCTATGTTTTATTTGATAAATATCGACAGTGTCACCCCTTCTGTTTTTTTTCATGATGACCAATAAAAAACAACAGTGTTACCCCTTAGGGGTAACAACAGTGTTACCCCTTATGTTTTTTTTCATGACGATCAATAAAAAACAACAGTGTTACGCCTTATGTTTTTTTTCATGACGACCAATAAAAAACAACAGTGTTACCCCTTATGTTTTTTTTCATGACGACCAATAAAAAACAACAGTGTTACCCCTTATGTTTTTTTTCATGACGACCAATAAAAAACGACAGTGTTACCCCTTATGTTTTTTTTCATGACGACCAATAAAAAACAAGTGTTACCCCTTATGGTTTCTTTCATGACAACCAATAAAAAACAACTGTGTTACCCCTTATGTTTTATTTCATGACAACCAAAGAAAAACAACAGTGTTACCCCTTATGTTTTTTTTCATGACGGCCAATAAAAAACAACAGTGTTCCCCCTTTTTTTTTTTTTTTCATGACGACCAATTAAAGAACAGTGTTACCCCTTATGTTTTTTTTCATGACGATCAATAAAAAACAACAGTGTTACGCCTTATGTTTTTTTTCATGACGACCAATAAAAAACAACAGTGTTACCCCTTATGTTTTTTTTCATGACGACCAATAAAAACAACAGTGTTACCCCTTATGTTTTTTTTCATGACGACCAATAAAAAACGACAGTGTTACCCCTTATGTTTTTTTTCATGACGACCAATAAAAAACAAGTGTTACCCCTTATGGTTTCTTTCATGACAACCAATAAAAAACAACAGTGTTACCCCTTATGTTTTATTTCATGACAACCAAAGAAAAACAACAGTGTTACCCCTTATGTTTTTTTTCATGACGGCCAATAAAAAACAACAGTGTTCCCCCTTTTTTTTTTTTTTTCATGACGACCAATTAAAGAACAACAGTGTTACCCCTTATGTTTTTTTTCATGACGACCAATTAAAAACAACAGTGTTACCCCTTATGTTTTTTTTCATGACGACCAATAAAAAACAACAGTGTTACCCCTTATGGTTTTTTTCATGACGACCAAAGAAAAACAACAGTGTTGCCCCTTATGTTTTCTTTCATGACGGCCAATAAAAAACAACAGTGTTACCCCTTAAGTTTTATTTGACAAGGACAAATTCTTTTTTTTTTCAAATATGTTTTTTTTCATGACGACCAATAAAATAGGACAGTGTTACCCCTTATATTTTATTTGACAAAGACAACAGCGTTATCCCTTATCTTTTTTTTCATGACTACCAATAAAAAACAACAGTGTTCCCCCTTATGTTTTTTTTCATGATGACCAATTAAAAACAACAGTGTTACCCCTTATGCTTTTTTTCATGACGACCAATTAAAGAACAACAGTGTTACGCCTTATGATTTTTTTCATGACAACCAATAAAAAGCAACAGTGTTACCCCTTATGTTTTTTTTCATGACGACCAATAAAAAACAAGTGTTACCCCTTATGGTTTCTTTCATGACAACCAAAGAAAAACAACAGTGTTACCCCTTATGTTTTTTTTCATGACGGCCAATAAAAAACAACAGTGTTACCCCTTATGTTTTATTTCATGACAACCAAAGAAAAACAACAGTGTTACCCCTTATGTTTTTTTTCATGACGGCCAATAAAAAACAACAGTGTTCCCCCTTTTTTTTTTTTTTTTCATGACGACCAATTAAAAAACAACAGTGTTGTTTTTTTTCATGACGACCAATTAAAAACAACAGTGTTACCCCTTATGTTTTTTTTCATGACGACCAATAAAAAACAACAGTGTTACCCCTTATGGTTTTTTTCATGACGACCAAAGAAAAACAACAGTGTTTCCCCTTATGTTTTCTTTCATGACGGCCAATAAAAAACAACAGTGTTACCCCTTAAGTTTTATTTGACATGGACAAATTCTTTTTTTTTTCAAATATGTTTTTTTTCATGACGACCAATAAAATACGACAGTGTTACCCCTTATATTTTATTTGACAAAGACAACAGCGTTACCCCTTATCTTTTTTTTCATGACTACCAATAAAAAACAACAGTGTTACCCCTGATGTTTTTTTTCATGACGATCAATGAAAAACAACAGTGTTACCCCTTATGTTTTTTTTCATGACGACCAATAAAAAACAACAGTGTTACCCCTTATGTTTTTTTTCAAGATGACCAATAAAAAACAACAGTGTTACCCCCTATGTTTTATTTGATAAATATCGACAGTGTCACCCCTTCTGTTTTTTTTCATGACGGCCAATAAAAAACAACAGTGTTACCCCTTATGGTTTTTTTCATGACGACCAAAGAAAAACAACAGTGTTACCCCTTATGTTTTTTTTCATGACGACCAATAAAAAACAACGGTGTTACCCCTTATGTTTTTTTTCATGACGACCAATTAAAAACAACAGTGTTACCCCTTATGTTTTTTTTTCATGACGACCAATAAAAAACAACAGTGTTACCCCTTATGGTTTTTTTCATGACGATCAAAGAAAAACAACAGTGTTACCCCTTATGTTTTCTTTCATGACGGCCAATAAAAAACGACAGTGTTACCCCTTAAGTTTTATTTGACAAGGACAAATTCTTTTCTTTTTCAAATATGTTTTTTTTCATGACGACCAAAAAATACGACAGTGTTACCCCTTATATTTTATTTGACAAAGACAACAGCATTATCCCTTATGTTTTTTTTCATGACTACCAATAAAAAACAACAGTGTTCCCCCTGGTTTTTTTTTTCATGACGACCAATAAAAAATGACAGTGTTACCCCTTATGTTTTTTTTCATGACGAACAATAAAAAACAAGTGTTACCCCTTATGGTTTTTTTCATGACGACCAAAAAAAAACAACAGTGTTACCCCTTATGTTTTTTTTCATGACGACCAATAAAAAACGACAGTGTTATCCCTTATGTTTTTTTTCATGACGACCAATAAAAAACGACAGTGTTAACCCTTATGTTTTTTTTCATGACGACCAATAAAAAACAACAGTGTTACCCCTTATGGTTTTTTTCATGACGACCAAAGAAAAACAACAGTGTTACCCCTTATGTTTTTTTTCATGAAGACCAATAAAAAAACGACAGTGTCACTCATTATGTTTATTTCATGACGGCCGATAGAAAACGACAGATATAACCCTCATGTTTTTTCCATGTTGTCCAATATAAATAGACAGTGATACCCCTGTCGACGTTTTTGCCGGGATCCGAACCTCAGCTGTTCAGAGTGCTAACCTCCGAACTTATCAATGCACCATCAAGTAACTGAATAAAGTCATCACAATGGTTATACTTGACTTTATAATTAGCATGAAATAGAAATAAGAGTCTTCCAACAGAGGACATCCACCGGACTTGAACCCCGGTCTCCAGGGGGTTAGCGCACAGCTCTCTCCACTTCCCACTGAGATTTGAATTATGTTTATGTCTGAGGTTATGTATGACGACCAATAAAAAACAACAGTGTTACCCCTTGTTTTTTTTCAAGACAACCAATAAAAAACAACAGTGTTACCCCCTATGTTTTATTTGATAAATATCGAGTGTCACCCCTTCTGTTTTTTTTCATGAAGACCAATAAAAAACAACAGTTTTACCCCTTATGTTTTTTTTCATGACGACCAATAAAAAACAAGTGTTACCCCTCATGTTTTTTTTCATGACGACCAATAAAAAACAAGTGTCACCCCTTATGGTTTCTTTCATGACAACCAAAGAAAAACAACAGTGTTACCCCTTATGTTTTTTTTCATGTCGACCAATAAAAAACAACACTGTTACGCCTTATGTTTTTTTTCATGACGACCAATAAAAAACAACAGTGTTACCCCTTATGTTTTTTTTCATGACGACCAAAGAAAAACAACAGTGTTGCCCCTTATGTTTTATTTCATGACTACCAATAAAAAACAACAGTGTTCCCCCTTTTTTTTTTTTTTTCATGACGACCAATTAAGGAACAACAGTGTTACCCCTTATGTTTTTTTTCATGACGACCAATTAAAAACAACAGTGTTACCCCTTATGTTTTTTTTCATGACGACCAATAAAAAACAACAGTGTTGCCCCTTATGTTTCCTTTCATGACGGCCAATAAAAAACAACAGTGTTACCCCTTAAGTTTTATTTGACAAGGACAAATTCTTTTTTTTTTCAAATGTTTTTTTTCATGACGACCAATAAAATACGACAGTGTTACCCCTTATATTTTATTTGACAAAGACAACAGCGTTATCCCTTATCTTTTTTTTCATGACTACCAATAAAAAACAACAGTGTTCCCCCTTATGTTTCTTTTCATGACGACCAATTAAAAACAACAGTGTTACCCCTTATGCTTTTTTTCATGACGACCAATTAAAGAACAACAGTGTTACCCCTTATGTTTTTTTTCATGACGACCAATAAAAAACGACAGTGTTACCCCTTATGTTTTTTTTCATGACGGCCAATAAAAAACAACAGTGTTACCCCTTATGTTTTATTTCATGACAACCAAAGAAAAACAACAGTGTTACCCCTTATGTTTTTTTTCATGACGGCCAATAAAAAACAACAGTGTTACCCCTTATGTTTTATTTCATGACTACCAATAAAAAACAACAGTGTTCCCCCTTTTTTTTTTTTTTTCATGACGACCAATTAAAGAACAACAGTGTTACCCCTTATGTTTTTTTTTCATGACGACCAATAAAAAACAACAGTGTTACCCCTTATGTTTTATTTCATGACAACCAAAGAAAAACAACAGTGTTACCCCTTATGTTTTTTTTCATGACGGCCAATAAAAAACAACAGTGTTACCCCTTATGTTTTATTTCATGACTACCAATAAAAAACAAAAGTGTTCCCCCTTTTTTTTTTTTTTTTCATGACGACCAATTCCCTTATGTTTTTTTTCATGACGACCAATTAAAAACAACAGTGTTACCCCTTATGTTTTTTTTCATGACGACCAATAAAAAACAACAGTGTTACCCCTTATGGTTTTTTTCATGACGACCAAAGAAAAACAACAGTGTTGCCCCTTATGTTTTCTTTCATGACGGCCAATAAAAAACAACAGTGTTACCCCTTATGTTTTATTTCATGACTACCAATAAAAAACAACAGTGTTCCCCCTTTTTTTTTTTTTTTCATGACGACCAATTAAAGAACAACAGTGTTACCCCTTATGTTTTTTTTCATGACGACCAATAAAAAACAACAGTGTTACCCCTTATGTTTTATTTCATGACAACCAAGGAAAAACAACAGTGTTACCCCTTGTGTTTTTTTTCATGACGGCCAATAAAAAACAACAGTGTTACCCCTTATGTTTTATTTCATGACTACCAATAAAAAACAAAAGTGTTCCCCCTTTTTTTTTTTTTTTTCATGACGACCAATTCCCTTATGTTTTTTTTCATGACGACCAATTAAAAACAACAGTGTTACCCCTTATGTTTTTTTTCATGACGACCAATAAAAAACAACAGTGTTACCCCTTATGGTTTTTTTCATGACGACCAAAGAAAAACAACAGTGTTGCCCCTTATGTTTTCTTTCATGACGGCCAATAAAAAACAACAGTGTTACCCCTTAAGTTTTATTTGATAAGGACAATTTTTTTTTTTTTTCAAATGTTTTCTTTCATGACGACCAATAAAATACGACAGTGTTACCCCTTATATTTTATTTGACAAAGACGACAGCGTTATCCCTTATCTTTTTTTTCATGACTACCAATAAAAAACAACAGTGTTCCCCCTTATGTTTTTTTTCATGACGACCAATTAAAAACAACAGTGTTACCCCTTATGCTTTTTTTCATGACGACCAATTAAAGAACAACAGTGTTACCCCTTATGTTTTTTTTCATGACGATCAATTAAAAACAACAGTGTTACCCCTTATGTTTTTTTTCATGACGACCAATAAAAAACAACAGTGTTACCCCTTATGTTTTTTTTCATGACGACCAATAAAAAACGACAGTGTTACCCCTTATGTTTTTTTTCATGACGACCAATCAAAAACAAGTGTTACCCCTTATGGTTTCTTTCATGACAACCAAAGAAAAACAACAGTGTTACCCCTTATGTTTTTTTTCATGACGACTAATAAAAAACAACAGTGTTACGCCTTATGTTTTTTTTCATGACGACCAATAAAAAACAACAGTGTTACCCCTTATGTTTTTTTTCATGACGACCAATAAAAAACGACAGTGTTACCCCTTATGTTTTTTTTCATGACGACCAATAAAAAACAAGTGTTACCCCTTATGGTTTCTTTCATGACAACCAAAGAAAAACAACAGTGTTACCCCTTATGTTTTTTTTCATGACGGCCAATAAAAAACAACAGTGTTACCCCTTATGTTTTATTTCATGACAACCAAAGAAAAACAACAGTGTTACCCCTTATGTTTTTTTTTTCATGACGACCAATTAAAGAACAACAATGTTACCCCTTATGTTTTTTTTCATGACGACCAATTAAAAACAACAGTGTTACCCCTTATGTTTTTTTTCATGACGACCAATAAAAAACAACAGTGTTACCCCTTATGGTTTTTTTCATGACGACCAAAGAAAAACAACAGTGTTGCCCCTTATGTTTTCTTTCATGACGGCCAATAAAAAACAACAGTGTTACCCCTTAAGTTTTATTTGACAAGGACAAATTCTTTTTTTTTTCAAATATGTTTTTTTTCATGACGACCAATAAAATACGACAGTGTTACCCCTTATATTTTTTTCATGACGACCAATTAAAGAACAACAGTGTTACCCCTTATGTTTTTTTTCATGACGACCAATAAAAAACGACAGTGTTACCCCTTATGTTTTTTTTCATGACGGCCAATAAAAAACAACAGTGTTACCCCTTATGTTTTATTTCATGACAACCAAAGAAAAACAACAGTGTTACCCCTTATGTTTTTTTTCATGACGGCCAATAAAAAACAACAGTGTTACCCCTTATGTTTTATTTCATGACTACCAATAAAAAACAACAGTGTTCCCCCTTTTTTTTTTTTTTCATGACGACCAATTCCCTTATGTTTTTTTTCATGACGACCAATTAAAAACAACAGTGTTACCCCTTATGTTTTTTTTCATGACGACCAATAAAAAACAACAGTGTTACCCCTTATGGTTTTTTTCATGACGACCAAAGAAAAACAACAGTGTTGCCCCTTATGTTTTCTTTCATGACGGCCAATAAAAAACAACAGTGTTACCCCTTAAGTTTTATTTGATAAGGAGAATTTTTTTTTTTTTTTCAAATATGTTTTCTTTCATGACGACCAATAAAATACGACAGTGTTACCCCTTATATTTTATTTGACAAAGACGACAGCGTTATCCCTTATCTTTTTTTTCATGACTACCAATAAAAAACAACAGTGTTCCCCCTTATGTTTTTTTTCATGACGACCAATTAAAAACAACAGTGTTACCCCTTATGCTTTTTTTCATGACGACCAATTAAAGAACAACAGTGTTACCCCTTATGTTTTTTTTCATGACGATCAATTAAAAACAACAGTGTTACCCCTTATGCTTTTTTTCATGACGACCAATTAAAGAACAACAGTGTTACCCCTTATGTTTTTTTTCATGACGACCAATAAAAAACGACAGTGTTACCCCTTATGTTTTTTTTCATGACGGCCAATAAAAAACAACAGTGTTACCCCTTATGTTTTATTTCATGACAACCAAAGAAAAACAACAGTGTTACCCCTTATGTTTTTTTTCATGACGGCCAATAAAAAACAACAGTGTTACCCCTTATGTTTTATTTCATGACTACCAATAAAAAACAACAGTGTTCCCCCTTTTTTTTTTTTTTTCATGACGACCAATTAAAGAACAACAGTGTTACCCCTTATGTTTTTTTTCATGACGACCAATAAAAAACAACAGTGTTACCCCTTATGTTTTATTTCATGACAACCAAAGAAAAACAACAGTGTTACCCCTTATGTTTTTTTTCATGACGGCCAATAAAAAACAACAGTGTTACCCCTTATGTTTTATTTCATGACTACCAATAAAAACAAAAGTGTTCCCCCTTTTTTTTTTTTTTTCATGACGACCAATTCCCTTATGTTTTTTTTCATGACGACCAATTAAAAACAACAGTGTTACCCCTTATGTTTTTTTTCATGACGACCAATAAAAAACAACAGTGTTACCCCTTATGTTTTATTTCATGACAACCAAAGAAAAACAACAGTGTTACCCCTTATGTTTTTTTTCATGACGACCAATTAAAAACAACAGTGTTACCCCTTATGTTTTATTTCATGACTACCAATAAAAAACAAAAGTGTTCCCCCTTTTTTTTTTTTTTTCATGACGACCAATTCCCTTATGTTTTTTTTCATGACGACCAATTAAAAACAACAGTGCTACCCCTTATGTTTTTTTTCATGACGACCAATAAAAAACAACAGTGTTACCCCTTATGGTTTTTTTCATGACGACCAAAGAAAAACAACAGTGTTGCCCCTTATGTTTTCTTTCATGACGGCCAATAAAAAACAACAGTGTTACCCCTTAAGTTTTATTTGATAAGGAGAATTTTTTTTTTTTTTCAAATATGTTTTCTTTCATGACGACCAATAAAATACGACAGTGTTACCCCTTATATTTTATTTGACAAAGACGACAGCGTTATCCCTTATCTTTTTTTTCATGACTACCAATAAAAAACAACAGTGTTACCCCTTATGTTTTTTTTCATGACGGCCAATAAAAACAACAGTGTTACCCCTTATGTTTTATTTCATGACTACCAATAAAAAACAACAGTGTTCCCCCTTTTTTTTTTTTTTTCATGACGACCAATTAAAGAACAACAGTGTTACCCCTTATGTTTTTTTTCATGACGACCAATAAAAAACAACAGTGTTACCCCTTATGTTTTATTTCATGACAACCAAAGAAAAACAACAGTGTTACCCCTTATGTTTTTTTTCATGACGGCCAATAAAAAACAACAGTGTTACCCCTTATGTTTTATTTCATGACTACCAATAAAAAACAAAAGTGTTCCCCCTTTTTTTTTTTTTTTCATGACGACCAATTCCCTTATGTTTTTTTTCATGACGACCAATTAAAAACAACAGTGTTACCCCTTATGTTTTTTTTCATGACGACCAATAAAAAACAACAGTGTTACCCCTTATGGTTTTTTTCATGACGACCAAAGAAAAACAACAGTGTTGCCCCTTATGTTTTCTTTCATGACGGCCAATAAAAAACAACAGTGTTACCCCTTAAGTTTTATTTGATAAGGACAATTTTTTTTTTTTTTTCAAATATGTTTTCTTTCATGACGACCAATAAAATACGACAGTGTTACCCCTTATATTTTATTTGACAAAGACGACAGCGTTATCCCTTATCTTTTTTTTCATGACTACCAATAAAAAACAACAGTGTTCCCCCTTATGTTTTTTTTCATGACGACCAATTAAAAACAACAGTGTTACCCCTTATGCTTTTTTTCATGACGACCAATTAAAGAACAACAGTGTTACCCCTTATGTTTTTTTTCATGACGATCAATTAAAAACAACAGTGTTACCCCTTATGTTTTTTTTCATGACGACCAATAAAAAACAACAGTGTTACCCCTTATGTTTTTTTTCATGACGACCAATAAAAAACGACAGTGTTACCCCTTATGTTTTTTTTCATGACGACCAATCAAAAACAAGTGTTACCCCTTATGGTTTCTTTCATGACAACCAAAGAAAAACAACAGTGTTACCCCTTATGTTTTTTTTCATGACGACCAATAAAAAACAACAGTGTTACCCCTTATGTTTTTTTTCATGACGACCAATAAAAAACGACAGTGTTACCCCTTATGTTTTTTTTCATGACGACCAATAAAAAACAAGTGTTACCCCTTATGGTTTCTTTCATGACAACCAAAGAAAAACAACAGTGTTACCCCTTATGTTTTTTTTCATGACGGCCAATAAAAAACAACAGTGTTACCCCTTATGTTTTATTTCATGACAACCAAAGAAAAACAACAGTGTTACCCCTTATGTTTTTTTTTTCATGACGACCAATTAAAGAACAACAATGTTACCCCTTATGTTTTTTTTCATGACGACCAATTAAAAACAACAGTGTTACCCCTTATGTTTTTTTTCATGACGACCAATAAAAAACAACAGTGTTACCCCTTATGGTTTTTTTCATGACGACCAAAGAAAAACAACAGTGTTGCCCCTTATGTTTTCTTTCATGACGGCCAATAAAAAACAACAGTGTTACCCCTTATGTTTTATTTCATGACAACCAAAGAAAAACAACAGTGTTACCCCTTATGTTTTTTTTCATGACGGCCAATAAAAAACAACAGTGTTACCCCTTATGTTTTATTTCATGACTACCAATAAAAAACAAAAGTGTTCCCCCTTTTTTTTTTTTTTTCATGACGACCAATTCCCTTATGTTTTTTTTCATGACGACCAATTAAAAACAACAGTGTTACCCCTTATGTTTTTTTTCATGACGACCAATAAAAAACAACAGTGTTACCCCTTATGTTTTATTTCATGACAACCAAAGAAAAACAACAGTGTTACCCCTTATGTTTTTTTTCATGACGGCCAATAAAAAACAACAGTGTTACCCCTTATGTTTTATTTCATGACTACCAATAAAAAACAAAAGTGTTCCCCCTTTTTTTTTTTTTTTCATGACGACCAATTCCCTTATGTTTTTTTTCATGACGACCAATTAAAAACAACAGTGTTACCCCTTATGTTTTTTTTCATGACGACCAATAAAAAACAACAGTGTTACCCCTTATGGTTTTTTTCATGACGACCAAAGAAAAACAACAGTGTTGCCCCTTATGTTTTCTTTCATGACGGCCAATAAAAAACAACAGTGTTACCCCTTAAGTTTTATTTGATAAGGAGAATTTTTTTTTTTTTTCAAATATGTTTTCTTTCATGACGACCAATAAAATACGACAGTGTTGCCCCTTATATTTTATTTGACAAAGACGACAGCGTTATCCCTTATCTTTTTTTTCATGACTACCAATAAAAAACAACAGTGTTACCCCTTATGTTTTTTTTCATGACGGCCAATAAAAAACAACAGTGTTACCCCTTATGTTTTATTTCATGACTACCAATAAAAAACAACAGTGTTCCCCCTTTTTTTTTTTTTTTCATGACGACCAATTAAAGAACAACAGTGTTACCCCTTATGTTTTTTTTCATGACGACCAATAAAAAACAACAGTGTTACCCCTTATGTTTTATTTCATGACAACCAAAGAAAAACAACAGTGTTACCCCTTATGTTTTTTTTCATGACGGCCAATAAAAAACAACAGTGTTACCCCTTATGTTTTATTTCATGACTACCAATAAAAAACAAAAGTGTTCCCCCTTTTTTTTTTTTTTTCATGACGACCAATTCCCTTATGTTTTTTTTCATGACGACCAATTAAAAACAACAGTGTTACCCCTTATGTTTTTTTTCATGACGACCAATAAAAACAACAGTGTTACCCCTTATGGTTTTTTTCATGACGACCAAAGAAAAACAACAGTGTTGCCCCTTATGTTTTCTTTCATGACGGCCAATAAAAAACAACAGTGTTACCCCTTAAGTTTTATTTGATAAGGACAATTTTTTTTTTTTTTTCAAATATGTTTTCTTTCATGACGACCAATAAAATACGACAGTGTTACCCCTTATATTTTATTTGACAAAGACGACAGCGTTATCCCTTATCTTTTTTTTCATGACTACCAATAAAAAACAACAGTGTTCCCCCTTATGTTTTTTTTCATGACGACCAATTAAAAACAACAGTGTTACCCCTTATGCTTTTTTTCATGACGACCAATTAAAGAACAACAGTGTTACCCCTTATGTTTTTTTTCATGACGATCAATTAAAAACAACAGTGTTACCCCTTATGTTTTTTTTCATGACGACCAATAAAAAACAACAGTGTTACCCCTTATGGTTTTTTTCATGACGACCAATAAAAAACGACAGTGTTACCCCTTATGTTTTTTTTCATGACGACCAATCAAAAACAAGTGTTACCCCTTATGGTTTCTTTCATGACAACCAAAGAAAAACAACAGTGTTACCCCTTATGTTTTTTTTCATGACGACTAATAAAAAACAACAGTGTTACGCCTTATGTTTTTTTTCATGACGACCAATAAAAAACAACAGTGTTACCCCTTATGTTTTTTTTCATGACGACCAATAAAAAACGACAGTGTTACCCCTTATGTTTTTTTTCATGACGACCAATAAAAAACAAGTGTTACCCCTTATGGTTTCTTTCATGACAACCAAAGAAAAACAACAGTGTTACCCCTTATGTTTTTTTTCATGACGGCCAATAAAAAACAACAGTGTTACCCCTTATGTTTTATTTCATGACAACCAAAGAAAAACAACAGTGTTACCCCTTAAGTTTTATTTGACAAGGACAAATTCTTTTTTTTTTCAAATATGTTTTTTTTCATGACGACCAATAAAATACGACAGTGTTACCCCTTATATTTTATTTGACAAAGACAACAGCGTTATCCCTTATCTTTTTTTTCATGACTACCAATAAAAAACAACAGTGTTCCCCCTTATTTATTTTTTTCATGACGACCAATTAAAAACAACAGTGTTACCCCTTATGCTTTTTTTCATGACGACCAATAAAAAACAACAGTGTTACCCCTTATGGTTTTTTTCATGACGACCAAAGAAAAACAACAGTGTTGCCCCTTATGTTTTTTTTCATGACGACCAATCAAAAACAAGTGTTACCCCTTATGGTTTCTTTCATGACAACCAAAGAAAAACAACAGTGTTACCCCTTATGTTTTTTTTCATGACGACTAATAAAAAACAACAGTGTTACGCCTTATGTTTTTTTTCATGACGACCAATAAAAAACAACAGTGTTACCCCTTATGTTTTTTTTTCATGACGACCAATAAAAAACAACAGTGTTACCCCTTAAGTTTTATTTGACAAGGACAAATTCTTTTCTTTTTCAAATATTTTTTTTTTCATGACGACCAATAAAAAACAACAGTGTTCCCCCTTATGTTTTTTTTCATGACGACCAATTAAAAACAACAGTGTTACCCCTTATATTTTATTTGACAAAGACAACAGCGTTATCCCTTATGTTTTTTTTCATGACTACCAATAAAAAACAACAGTGTTACCCCTTATGTTTTTTTTCATGACGACCAATAAAAAACCACAGTGTTACCCCTTATGTTTTTTTTCATGACGACCAATAAAAAATGTCAGTGTTACCCCTTATGTTTTTTTTCATGACGAACAATAAAAAACAAGTGTTACCCCTTATGGTTTTTTTCATGACGACCAATAAAAAACAAGTGTTACCCCTTATGGTTTTTTTCATGACGACCAAAGAAAAACAACAGTGTTACCCCTTATGTTTTTTTTCATGACGACCAATAAAAAACAACAGTGTTACCCCTTATGTTTTTTTTAATGACGACCAAAGAAAAACAACAGTGTTACCCCTTATGTTTTTTTTCATGACGACCAATAGAGTACGACAGTGTTACCCCTTATATTATATTTGACAAAGAAAACAGCGTTAACCCTTTATGTTTTTTTTCATGAGAAAGCGCGGCAATGCTAACTGACAGATCAATTAACGCCACTTAACCTAACAAGTACAACAGGACGACAAAGCCCCTTTGGTCAACAGGCAACACGGATACCCAGAATCCCCTGAATCCCATACAGAGATGCATGGACACATACACACACACACATACTGTCCATACACACACATACATACTGGGGCGACTCCATAGGAGTCGCCCCAGTATGTATGTGTGTGTATGGACAGTATGTGTGTGTGTGTGTATGTGTCCATGCATCTCTGTATGTGTTTGTGTGTGCTAGTATGTGCGTGTGTGTATGTGTATGAATGTGTTTGTGTGCGTGCATGCGCGAGTGTGGAAGTGTTCTTGTGTGTGCTGGTGTGTTTGTGTGTGAGAGAGTGTGTGTGTCCGTGTGCTTGTGTGCGTGCACGTGTGGGTGTGTGCGTGTCCATCGATGTGGGCGTGTGTCCCGGGGGGGGCCGTCACTGACCCAATCCAGCACTGAGATCCTGGTTCACTCATTTGTCACATCACGCATAGACTACTGCAACGGCCTCCTCACCGGACTCCCCACCAAACTCATCAACAGACTGCAGATCATTCAGAACTCAGCCGCCCGGATCATCACCCGCACCAAAGCATCTGACCACATCACCCCTGTCCTCATTCAACTTCACTGGCTCCCAGTACACTACCGTATCCAATACAAAACCCTACTCCTCACCTACAAAGCTCTCCACAACCTAGCCCCCAGTTATCTCTGCGACCTCCTCCAAGAATACACTCCCTCCCGCTCCCTCCGCTCAACCTCTGCTGGACTACTATGTATCCCCACATCACGACTCACTTCAATGGGTGCCTGGTCATTCAGCTGTTCAGCACCCAGGCTCTGGAACTCTCTCCCCCCACACATAAAACAGTCAGACACCATTACAACCTTCAAGTCACAACTCAAAACTCACCTGTTCTCCAAAACTCGCACACAACGTCTAACTGATCACTGTCTTGATTGTTTGTTTGTTTTGTTGTTGTTTTTTTCCACAATGTCTTGTTTTTTATCGATTTATGATGATTTTATGCTCTGTAAGGTGACCTTGGGCGCCTCTAAATTAAATGCATTATTATTATTATTATTATAAACGTTGGCTGAACGTCTCGTCCCGTCAGACGCCATTCAGGCACTCAAGGACACATGCGCGGTCATTCGCACGCACACTCACGCATACACACACACTGACACACACAAACACACAGACACGCGCACACATGCACGCATACAAACGCACACACAGGCGAGATGAGTTATGTGTTCATTTGATCCTTTAAAGCCGAACGCCTGAAGCGCTCCGCTTCACCTCGTGAGCCTGGTTGAGTATCATAAACTCACACACACGCAGACACACACACACACATACACACACACACACACAAACACACACACGCAATAACGCACGCACACACATACACACACACACATACACACACATAGACACACACACAAACACACACACGCAATAACGAACGCACACACACACACACACAGACAAGCAATAACGCAAGCACACACACAAACACACACACATACACACTCATACACAAACACACATGTACACACACACACACACACATAGACACACACACAAACACACAGACATGCTATAACGCACGCACACAAACAAACATACACACATGTACACACACACACATGCTATAACGCACGCACACACACAAACATACACACATGTACACACACACACACATACACACAAACAAACACATACACACACACACACACACACACAAACAAACACATACACATTCACACACATAAACACTCACACACTCACTCTCACACACTCACTCGTTTGTGTGCGTGTCACTTGCTGCGACACCTGCGTCATCACACCTCACCAAAACCAACCACCAATGAATGGGCTGGCAAAGTATGCTGTCATCCAATCACAGGGCCCGCCTTGGCCCTGCAGCCCAGCAGCGGGGCGGGATTCAAACCTGCAGTCGGGCCGTTTGCTATTTCCAGGGAGTTGTTACCCCATCCGTCTCGGCAAGAACGTCTGAGATGGGAGAACAGGGAGATGATTATGATAACTGCAGCTTTTAGTGTGTGTGGGTATAATGTGTGTGTGTGTGTGTGTGTGTGTGTGTGTGTGTGTGTGTGTGTGTGTGTGTGTGTGTGTGTGTGTGTGTGTGTGTGTGTGTGTGTGTGTGTGTGTGTGTGTGTGTGTGTGTTCCTCGGGTTCTGTGTCAGGAGAGCTGCTGCAGAACGAGGAGTGGTTCCGCTATGAGCCTCTCACAAGTAGAATGTCGTGTTTCACGTTGCAGGGAATAAACCAAACAAATGGACTCCTCACTGAGAAACAAGAAGTAAACAAACCAGAACAATTGAATATTGTTATCATATTAGATGACCCAATGAAACATGTTTACTGACGTCCGAGACGTCAGTAAACATGGCCTCAGAGTGGGGATTGACAGTGGGGCTTTATAGTGGAGCTTGATAGTAGGGCTCAATGGTGGTGGTTGATGTGAGAGAGAGACAGAGACAGAGAGAGACAGAGACAGAGACAGAGACAGAGACAGAGACAGAGACAGAGAGAGAGAGAGAGAGAGAGAGAGAGAGAGAGAGAGAGAGAGAGAGAGAGAGAGAGAGCGAGAGAGAGAGACAGAGAGCGAGAGAGAGAGAGAGAGAGAGAGAGAGAGAGAGACATAGAGAGAGAGAGAGAGAGAGACAGACAGAGAGCGAGAGAGAGAGACAGAGAGCGAGAGAGGCACATCACGCCCGTCCACCAGAAAACACATTTCTTTTTCTGTTCCTTTGCCAGGAAATGAGGTGGCTGGTATCTGATTCAATCTGCAGGATGATGGTCCTGCTCCTGTAGGATATGTAAATGTCAGGTCGTCACCGGCAACAGACCCGCTGGGATCCGTCCACCTCAGTCGCGAGACGACCCTGAGGCCGTCCGTCTGGCTCCGTCTGGCTCCGTCTGGACGGAAGGACAGCCAGTGAGCGAGCGGACCTCTAGCTCCTCACAGGCAGGGAGAGATATCAGCTCTCAGAGGAGGAGAGACAAGGAGAACAGATCCCTGTTGGACCTGCTCCTCTCTTCTGAGGGAGCTCCTCCTGCAGGTCCTCCTTACGCCTCCTCCGCCGTGCCTCAGAGGACCGGAGCCCCGCCCACCTGGCCCTGTGGGCCAATGGCGTGCCTCAGAGGACCGGAGCCTCGCCCACCTGGCCCCGTGGGCCAATGGCGTGCCTCAGAGGACCGGAGCCCCGCCCACCTGACCGCGTGGGCCAATGGCGTGCCTCAGAGGACCGGAGCCCTGCCCATCTGGCCGCATGGGCAAATGGCGTGCCTCAGAGGACCCCCATGAGCCTGGGGGAGCCCCCCCCTATGAGCCTGGGGGAGCCCCCCCCTATGAGCCTGGGGGCTCACCCCCCCCCCCATGCGGCCCTTCATTATATCTGATCTGTTCTGGGGGCGGGGCTAAAGCATTGTCATGTCAGCGAACCCAGGAGGCCTGATGCATGCTGGGACCTTTCATACATGGAGGATTCAACGGAACCTAAGAGGGTCTAGAGGGTCTGGGGGGTCTAGAGGGTCTGGGGGGTCTAGAGGGTCCGGTAGGTCTAGGGGGTCTGGAGGGTCTGGGGGGTCTGGAGGGTCTTTAGGGTCTAGGGGGTCCGGGTGGTCTGGGGGGGTCTAGAGGGTCTGGAGGGTCTTTAGGGTAGGGGGTCTGGGGGTCTAGGGGGTCTGGGGGTCTAGGGGGTCTGGAGGGTCTACTGAGGATTTGGCAGGGTGCATAAAGACACCCAACTGGACAGGGTCCTTGATGGGCAGGCTGGATAAACACACAGGAGTCGACATTGACCGTGAGTCAACAGTAGCTTACAGTAGTAACATCAGACGATATTACATAACTCTAGACCGCAGAGAGGAGGGCGGGCCACGGGGAGCACTCGCAGCATACCGTGTGGATGAAATGGCGTCTTTCTTTTGCTTTTAGATGTTTTTTAATGATCACTTACCTCTCTGAAAGCATCCAACATAATACCTTCTAGTGGCCGTGGTAGATTGTCCTTCTCCCGCCCTCCTTTTACTTCTTTCGGTTTGATTTTCCTTCGCAGCTGCGTGGTCATTATGTTGCAGCTCATCGCGTCATGTTTTCAATTACGGTTTTTCATGACTTGTTAATCGAAGAGCGGACGGTGGGACATAAATCACGCCTCGCATCAATCTATTGGGATCTTCCGCCCCCTTCTGGCTGCAAGTGGAACGGCGCGTTTTTCCATAACGTCAATCAAAATGTACAATTGGGGATGTTGATGAGCTTCACCGACTTGCTCGTCGGAGTATGACCAGCGGTCACCGTGGAAACCAGGTAGATGTAATGAACCGTTTCACCACCAACTCACTGAATCAAATGACGTAGCAACATCCATCCCTGATGACGTGCTCAGCGTTTAAAGAAGGGGTGTGTGGTTCCCCGGGCGGCCGCCAGAAGGCGCGGATGGACCGCAGAAGGAAGACGGGATAATGAATACCGCATGTGACAGAAAGTGGGCCACTTATTATCCTAACGCCAGTAAACACACATCAGCCAAATGGATTTAACTCATGCCTCCCTATTCTTATCCCTCACATAGAACATCTATAGCCTCTTCGTGACCGTAGCCTCTATTATCACCGGAACTAGACCAGAGGGGAGGCCTATTGTACTCATCCCAGTGGAGATTCATTAGTGTTTGAACAACAAGTCAAACTGCTACAACCGGTGTGTGATGGAGCTCTTACGTGTCTTTACGTAAACCTTAAAGCATGAAAAATGTCACTCGCTGACATTTCCCAATCTCCACCGGGATCTCGCTGGAATCAGCTCTGAGGTCCTGGGGTACGAGACCCACGAGGAGGTTGTGAACTTAATACCAAATCGATCCTCCAACAGATTCTTTCACAATGAGAGCTATAGTTATGATCTCAGAGGCCCTGGTCTGAGTCCTAAAGACAAGGGGTGTGTTGATCTTGGAGTATAGTGTGTGTGTGTGTGTGTGTGTGTGCGTGTGCGTGTGCGTGTGTGTGTGTGTGTAAGTGTGTAAGTGTGTGTATTAACTGATGTAAGTCGCTTTGGATAAAAGCGTATGCTTAATGTAGAACTGATTGAAATGTAGAAATGGTAATTTTCTAATAAATAGGTACAAAATTGTTTCAGGACCCTTTTGGCTTTAACTGTTCAGAGGTAAATCTTAACATTCAAATAAACGTGACGTAGTTATCTAATCTCCCCAGTCAGTTGGGTTTCGGTGGAAAGCACCAGGAAACTCGTGGCCCGTTCACATCGCTGGGAAATATGTGGAAAACATTATCGAAACATGGGGCCAGAGTTTGATGACAGAGTTGCCCAGGTGGTGAGGTATTGAGTGACACGCATGAACATGGTGGAACATGAAAGTTTTGTGGCACTGCAATGTGCTTCTCATCTCATAAATAAAAGCAATAGGATAGTAGGTGATAAGCTACAAGGAAATAAAGGCGTTCAAACTTGAAACTGATCCTACTATTTCCTTTTAGTTCTGACTGTTTTTTATCGGATATAAAAAACCCTGCTGTGAATAACTTTTAGATCCGAACGCAGTGCACATGAACGGTCTCGGTCGGGATTCGGGAACACGCGTAAACGTGAGCATCATCACTTACTGTACGTCCACACACCGAAACTATATGGTCGCTCATAAAGTTTTGCTGCGAATATTTCTGTTCGCTTTGGTCTCTCAAGTCGCTCATGACGTACAATTCAAAAGTGCCTGCCGGTGTTCCCTGGGATCCACGCAGGCGAAGAGCGTCTACATTCCGATTGGCTGTCAGTGTTTTGCCGCTGAAACGCTTCATTGTAATTTGCATAAAGTTCAAAAGTTTTCAACTTTTTGGACGCTGTGGTCGCTCAACTTTGGCCGCTGGTAGCGTTGGTCGCTTTGGTCGCTTTGGTCGCTCTTGCCCATAGAAAGTGAATGACTTCCGGCGATTTGGTAGCTCAATTCGCTTCTGGTGTGGACGTACAGTTACGAGGTGTCTCGTTATTACCAGGACCATGAACGCGCATTTGAACCTTGTTCAGGTCCATGAATCATGATGGACCAATGAAGAAAAGAAAGACGGTCAGATCGGATGTCAAACTCGACACATGAAGCATCGTGATGTCAGCAAATCATGAATGCGTGAAAGTTAGGAGACACTTGCCAAACCCAGGGGACGGGGTGGTGGAGGGCCGGACGTACGGTGGTGGTAGGCCTACTGTCTGCACACACGCACAAGGGCGCGCACGCCTTCGCAAATTCTTCACGAGATGTTGCGTCTTGGACAGATGAGACTTCTAAATGCAAAAGAGCACACAATAGTTTCACAGCTATTTCGACAGTATCACCCATCCATGCAAGGCATCGATGATCAATTCAATTCAATTCAATTCAATGACAATTTATTTGTATAGCCCTTAATCACCATTACAGTCTCAAAGTGCTTACCAGGCCAAATATTTATGACTCCCCCTTTACCCAAGCCCCCAAAAAGGGCAAGAAAAAAAAACTCCCTTGAATTAGCAAGGAAGAAATATTGAGAAGAAACGATCCAATCAGGGAAATGTTTAAAGCGATTTGATAAGATTTTTTTTATATTTGTATACACAGCAATACAAATGCATTACATTATGTATTATTATAGAACATTTTTTTCAGTAAAAACACTTCAGCGCACAGCGGTGGGGCATGTCGACAAGAACATGATGAACTTTGAAGAACAACATCCCCCCCCCCCCTCCCCAACCCCCCACCCAAGCGCATTTAGAGGAGGGATTCAAACTCCAACTCGGATTTGAACTCTGGTCCCACTCTTCGGTAACCACTCTTCACCCGTCAGACGACACTCGGCTGTGAGATGGTCGCTCCGCGGGGGACCAGGAGGACTCTCCCGCTGCTCTGCCTCCTCGTGGTCTGCCTGGACCGGACTCTGGCCTGGGACCTAGTCCTGCTGCACACCAACGACGTCCACGCCCGGATGGAGCCGACGAGCAGCGAATCGGGGAAGTGCGCCCCCGCCAAGGCTCCATGCTTCGCCGGGGTAGCGCGGAGGTCCTGGCAGGTGAACGAGATCCGGAACCGCGAGAAGAACGTTCTCCTGCTGGACGCCGGGGACCAGTTCCAGGGGAGCGTCTGGTTCAACTTCTACAAGGGCGCCGAGGCGGCTTTCTTCATGAACCGTCTGCGGTACGACGCGATGGTAGGCGCCTCCACCTCCTCTACTTCGGAGCTCCTCCACCTCGGAGCTCCTCCACCTCGGTGGTTCTCTGTCAGAAGTGATCAGGAACCGCCGCCTATAACGCGTGTGTTACATGGTGAGGGATGCGTGAGAGATAGTCGGGATCGAGCGGGACAAGTCTGGAATTATTGTGTTGGAATAAACTTATTGGAGTCATTGTTGAATATTTAGTTGAAGGACCTCCTGTTTACCTTGGAAAGAGCGTTTGAATCCAACAGAGCCTGCAGCTCCGACGGAGACACGTGACCAGGAGAGGAACCCGTTTTCCTCAGCGCACGGAGAGGAAAACGGTGTAAACAGTTAGAATTTCTGCGGGCCAACCTATAATTAGACTGAATATACACCAGAGTCTGGTTCACCAACCTACATCAGGTCTGGGAAGAGTAGACTGAAGGCAGCGACCTAAACCAGACACAAAGACAAACATAGTGTTGTTGAATTGAGTTTCATTGGGTTTCAAATAAATTGCCCCCCCTTATACGTATATTTCCAACTGTATTCGGTTTTTCGGGGATTAAAGTAGAACGTCGGTTCTTTACGGGGAAATGGAGCCCGCCGCCTCCCCAAACACAACCTGGACTGACGTTCCTCCTCTGCCTGCTCCTCCGAGGCTCCAGCTGACCGTCCGTCCCTCCGTCCGCAGGCGCTGGGGAACCACGAGTTTGACAACGGCGTGGAGGGTCTGGTGAAGCCCTTTCTGGAGGACGTGCGGTTCCCCGTGCTCAGCGCCAACCTAAACGCCATCTTGGCGCCGAAGCTAGACGGCCACTTCGAGCCCTACAAGATCCTGAGGGTGGACGGGCAGAAGGTGGGCATCGTGGGCTACACCTCCCAGGAGACCCCCTCCCTCTCCCAGCCAGGTAACCTCCCCCCTCCTGATGCTCCATTGGGTCCATTGGTTGGTGGTCTCTCCAGTCACCTGGGTCCTGGACCCACTGCGGGTGTGTGTCTGTCCGTCCGTTAACATTCTGCTCACCGGTCTCTACTCCTGTTCACCAGTCTCTCCTTCTGTCTCTCCTTCTGTCTCTACTCCTGTCTCCTTCTGTCTCTCCTCCTGTCTCTCCTCCTGTCTCTCCTCCTGTCTCCTTCTGTCTCTCCTCCTGTCTCCTTCTGTCTCTCCTGTCTCCTTCTGTCTCTCCTCCTGTCTCCTTCTGTCTCTCCTTCTCTCTCGCCTTCTGTCTCTGCTCCTGTTCACCAGTTTCTCCTCCTGTCTGTCTTTCTGTTCGTCTGTCTCTCCTTCTGTCCACCAGTTTCTCCTTCTCCCTCTCCTTCTGTCTTTCCTTCTTTCTCTCCCTCTCCTTCTCCCTCTCCTCCTGTCTCTCCTGTTCACAAGTTTCTCCTCCTGTCTCTCCTCCTGTTCACCAGTCTCTCCTCCTGTCTCTCCTCCTGTTCACCAGTCTCTCCTCCTGTCTCTCCTCCTGTTCACCAGTCTCTCCTCCTGTCTCTCCTCCTGTTCACCAGTCTCTCCTCCTGTCTCTCCTCCTGTTCACCAGTCTCTCCTCCTGTCTCTCCTCCTGTTCACCAGTCTCTCCTCCTGTCTCTCCTCCTGTTCACCAGTCTCTCCTCCTGTCTCTCCTCCTGTTCACCAGTTTCTCCTCCTGTCTCTCCTCCTGTTCACCAGTCTCTCCTCCTGTCTCTCCTCCTGTTCACCAGTCTCTCCTCCTGTCTCTCCTCCTGTTCACCAGTCCCTCCTTCTGTCTCTCCTTCTGTTCGTCTGTATCTCCTCTATCGTTAGTCTCTCCTTCTGAAGTAACAAACACATGACTACATTCCAGTCAGTGAAGTCCGCCGGTGGTGGGACTCCATTACCCAGAATGCTCTGCTCTCCCTCAGGACCCAACCTGGTGTTCGGGGAGGAGGTGGCCGCGGTCCAGCTGCAGGTAGACAAGCTGCTGACCCTGGGGGTCAACAAGATCATCGCCCTGGGTCACTCGGGCTTCACCAAAGACCAGGAGATCGCCAGGAAGGTCCGCGGGTTGGACGTGGTGATCGGGGGACACACAAACACCTTCCTGTACACAGGTACACACACATAGCTACACAACACCTTCATGTAACCACACAACACCTTCCTGTACACAGGTACACACACATAGCTACACAACACCTTCATATAACCACACAAACACCTTCCTGTACACAGGTACACACACATAGCTACACAACACCGTCCTGTACACAGGTACACACACATAGCTACACAACACCTTCATATAAACACACAACACCTTCCTGTACACAGGTACACACACATAGCTACACAACACCTTCATGTAACCACACAACACCTTCCTGTACACAGGTACACACACATAGCTACACAACACCTTCCTGTACACAGGTACACAAACTTAACTACACTAACACCTTCCTGTATACAGATCATTTATACACAACAAACGACACACACAGAGAAGCACACGCGTACACAACATGGTCCCAGGACTCTGAGTGATTGTCCGCCGGTCAGAAGATGTCCACTGAGGCCACCACTGACCGTTATCTAACCCATGGCATCAGGGGATCTGTTTAGTGTGTCCTTCAGTCCTTGCAGTTGTTTATGCGAACCGGCCCCTAGTACTTTAGGCGCGCTCTCTCTCTCGGTGTCGTTCTGAGCTCAAGAGCCAAGAACAGCAGCGCGCCCACCGGTACCGAAAGCTACTCATCAAGAAACGCCAGGAACGGGAGTTTCCCTTTGACCGGCCAACGCCAACATGTTATTCAAAGCTCTTATCGAGAGACTTCCGCAGAGAACAGACACACAAAGGCCTGTGTCAACACCCCCCCCCCCCCGCCCCAGCTCTCAGACGTTTATCTGCGTCTCCACAGGGCCCCCCCCGTCCACTGAGGTCCCGGCGGGGGACTATCCCTTCCTGGTGCAGTCCGACCACGGCGGGACCGTCCCGGTGGTGCAGGCCTACGCCTTCGGGAAGTACCTGGGCTACCTGAAGCTGACCTTCGACCAGGAGGGGAATGTGAAGGAGGCCAAAGGGAACCCCATCCTACTGGACAGCAACGTTCCTGAAGGTAGGGCTGTACGCACGCACGCACACAGCACACAGTCACCCAAGTCTTACTTGGCTTACTTGCATTCAAGGTTAAAAGGTACCAAACTCTCTACTGTTGACTCTGTCCTGTCAGTGCGGCTCTCCTGAAAAAAATAGTGAATACCGCTGGGTTAGGGTTAGGGTTAGAGGGTTAGGGTTAGAGGGTTAGGGTTAGAGGGTTAGGAGCAGAAGGGCGAGCAGCGCAGGGCCGCTGTAACCAGCGGGTCTCTGACCGCGCCCACCAGGGAGGGAGCAGCCCGGAGAGAACAACCGTTGAACTAAATGTCATCTGTTAGAAAAGACACACAGTTAGCTAACGCTAGCTGAGCTAACGGGGTCTGAGCTGAGCCTAAGGGGGTCATCCTGGTCTAAGGGGGTCATGCTGGTCTAAGGGGGTCATCCTGGTCTAAGGGGGTCTGCTGGTCTAACGGGGTCTGGGTGGGGTCATCCTGGTCTAAGGGGGTCATTCTGGTCTAACGGGGTCTGGGTGGGGTCATGCTGGTCTAAGGGGGTCATGCTGGTCTAAGGGGGTCATTCTGGTCTAAGGGGGTCATCCTGGTCTAAGAGGGTCATCCTGGTCTAAGGGGGTCTGGCTGGTCTAAGGGGGTCTGGGTGGGGTCATGCTGGTCTAAGGGGGTCTGGCTGGTCTAAGGGGGTCTGGGTGGGGTCATGCTGGTCTAAGAGGGTCATCCTGGTCTAAGGGGGTCTGGCTGGTCCAAGGGGGTCTGGGTGGGGTCATGCTGGTCTAAGGGGGTCATCCTGGTCTTAAGGTACGGCCACACCAACCGCGTTACTCGCGTTAGGGGCGTCGAAAATCTGCATTTTTGCATAGGGAACCATTGGTCTAGGCGCGTTACACGCGTTGAAGCGTTGCGTTAGGGGCGTTAGACGCGGCAGTTGCACGTAATTACGCACGTAAACGCAGTAACGCGCCCAACGCACCAACGCCCGGAGTTCAAAAAATTGAATTTTCAACGCTCCAACGCGTGACGCTTAGCCAATCAGCGTGGAGCTTGACCCGACGTCACTGGCAGAGAGTAGTGACGCTTGCACAGAAGCATACGGCCGACATCTTTCTTTATTCTGGGTGGAAATAGTAACATAGTTACGCCATTAAATGCGTTTATGGAAACATGTTTAGCGAGAAATGTGCATTTTACTTTCATAATGTTCGCTCGGTGAATGTGAAGGATGTTTGGTTTGATAGTTATGACGAAGAGGGAACGCTCCGTTCACTTGCATGGACATGGACTCATCTAGCTGCGTTGGCGCGTTGACGCGTTGGAAGCGTTGAACCATCACACAATGATCAAGCGTCAGGTTAGGCGCGTTACTCACGTTATCCAACGCGAGTAACGCGGTTGGTGTGGCCGTACCATAAGGGGGTCTGCTGGTCTAAGGGGGTCATGCTGGTCTAAGGGGGTCTAAGGGGGTCATGCTGGTCTAAGGGGGTCATGCTGGTCTAAGGGGGTCTAAGGGGGTCATGCTGGTCTAAGGGGGTCATGCTGGTCTAAGGGGGTCATGCTGGTCTAAGGGGGTCTAAGGGGGTCATGCTGGTCTAAGGGGGTCTGCTGGTCTTCCAGATGCGTCGGTGGCGGCCGAGGTGGCGACCTGGAGGCAGAACCTGACCGTGTACTCGTCCAAGACGGTGGGGAAGACGCTGGTGTTCCTGAACGGGACCTTCGAGGAATGCCGCTTCCGGGAGTGCAACCTGGGGAACCTCATCTGTGACGCCATGGTGAGACTCCGCCCTCTGGGGATGACTCCGCCCCCTAGTGAGACTCCGCCCACTGGGGACTGGCGGAGGGTCGCCATGGTGAGACTCCCCCCTTTGGGGACGACTCCAGCCACTTGGGACGCAGGGCCTTACCATTGGTTCTTCCTAAGCTGTTTGAACATCTGTCCACTAGTGACATCACTAGTGGAGTGACCAATCAGGGGTATGATGGACCGGTCACGGCCAATCAACCTCAAGCAGCAACCGAACAGGGGCCCTCAAAGCGTGCCTGGGACGTTGGGGTTGAGACAGACGTTATGGGGGACTCTAGTCCAGGGCGGGGGTCCTCTGACGTTACGGGGGACTCTAGTCCAGGGACCGGGGTCCTCTGACGTTAGGGGGGACTCTAGTCCAGGGCGGGGGTCCTCTGACGTTAGGGGGGACTCTAGTCCAGGGCGGGGGTCCTCTGACGTTAGGGGGGACTCTAGTCCAGGGCGGGGGTCCTCTGACGTTAGGGGGGACTCTAGTCCAGGGCGGGGGTCCTCTGACGTTAGGGGGGACTCTAGTCCAGGGCGGGGGTCCTCTGACGTTAGGGGGGACTCTAGTCCAGGGCGGGGGTCCTGGTTGGTCCTCTGACGTTAAAGGAGGAGACCAGGGAGAGAGAGGGAGCGTTCAGGGTCACGGCAGCAGGCGTGTCTCAGCATGCTCTGCCATCAGGACAATCATTAGCATGTGTTAGGATTCCGATCCAGCAGCTAACTCAGGATAATCATTAGCATGTGTTAGCTTGCCGATCCAGCAGCTAACTCAGGATAATCATTAGCATGTGTTAGGATTCCGATCCAGCAGCTATGTTGAACCCATTCGCTAGGGGCTAGCGTGTGTTAACGTTGCCAACGGGCGCACATTCACTGCGTGTGGGTTGGCCCGTTAGCTGGGGGCTAGCGCGTGCTAACGCTAGCCTGCGGTTGGGTTCCAGATCCACAACAACATCAAGTACGCAGACGAGCTCCAGTGGAACCATGTGGCGGCCTGCATCCTGAACGGGGGGTCGGTGAGGACCTCCATCGACGAGAGGAGCGCCGACGGTGAGAGCGGGGGTTGGGGGAGAGGGAGGGGGGGAGGAGAGGGAGGGGGGGGGAGGAGGGGAAGAGGGAGGGGGGGGAGGGAGGGGGGGAGGAGGGGGAGAGGGAGGGAGGGGGGGGGAGAGGGAGGGGGGGGAGGAGGGGGGGAGGAGGGGAAGAGGGAGGGGGGAGGGAGGGGTCGGTGCGGACCTCCATCAACGAGAGGAGCGCCGACGGTGAGGAAGGGGGGGAGAGAGGGAGGGAGGGGGAGACACAAGGGGGAGGGTGGGAGGGAGGGGGGAGACACAAGGTGAGGGAGGGGGGAGACACAAGGGGGAGAGAGGGAGGGAGGGGGGAGACACAAGGTGAGGGAGGGGGGAGACACAAGGGGGAGAGAGGGAGGGAGGGGGAGACACAAGGGGAGGGAGGGGGGAGACGCGCGGGAGAGAGGGAGGGAGGGGGAGACACAAGGGGAGGGACGGGGGGGGGAGACGCGCGGGAGAGAGGGAGGGACGGGGGAGGGAGACCTCGGGGGGGTTGTAAGTGGGCCGAGGGGGGAAAAGAGAGAGACAGTAAGGGGGAGAGTGAGACGGGGGAGAGAGAGGGAGGGAGTGATCTAGAGACGGGAGAGAGGGACGACCTTGTAAGGAAACAGTGAGGCTGGAGTCGTGGCAACCAAGTCTTCAGACGTTAGGATTGTTCATGGGAAGGTCGACCGCTGAGTCAGTGAGGAGACGATGGGATACTGCGGCCACATCCGCCTCAACATACCCCACATCGAACCTCGGGAACGGAAAGAAAGTAAAGACGTGGGAATAGATAACACGTAAGAGATTGCGTCACCACCATCCAATAAAATCCCATAAAACCAAACCGTACAAAGCCCAAATCATTACAGACACAGCGCCTCTCAAAACCCGCCTCCAAAGACGACCTCTAGGCCTGTCCTCAGATCAGATCAGATGAACACAGGAGTGCTCAGATGGCTGTCGCTGTTCTACATGAACTGATGAGAGCGGTCAGTCTCACCTGAGGTTCTGCTCCCTCTGCTGACCTCACTCCTCAAGCATCTGAACAGGAGGGAGGGAGGGAGGGGAGAGAGGGAGAGGGAGGGAGAGAGAGAGAGAGGGAGAGAGAGCGAGAGGGAGGGAGAGAGAGGGAGGGAGCGAGAGAGAGAGAGGGAGGGAGGGAGGGAGAGATGGAGAGAGAGAGAGAGAGAGGGAGGGAGAGAGAGAGGGAGGGAGAGAGGGAGGGAGGGAGCGAGAGAGGGAGAGAGAGAGAGAGAGAGGGAGGGAGGGAGAGATGGAGAGAGGGAGAGAGAGAGGGAGGGAGAGAGAGAGAGAGAGAGAGGGAGGGAGAGAGAGGGAGGGAGCGAGAGAGGGAGAGAGGGAGGGAGAGATGGAGAGAGAGAGAGAGGGAGGGAGAGAGAGAGGGAGGGAGAGAGGGAGGGAGCGAGGGAGGGAGAGAGGGAGGGAGCGAGGGCATATCTGCCGGGAAATCTTTCCATAAGCAGGATAGGAGCAATACGATATGACAAGATTAGACATCTAACACTTGTCCAAGAGATACTAGAGGAGGGCACCTTTCCACCATCACACCATAGAACGTTGTAGCTGGTGTGTAGCTGGTGTGTAGCTGGTGTGTAGCTGGTGTCAGGACCGGTACTGCCGGGCAGCAGGAAGTGTAACAACAAGGCTTTTATCGTCCCCATCCCGCAGTGACCCGTGTCCGGGTGAAGCCTCAAATTTCAAAGAGGTTTTTTCCTCTTAATCTAAAACACGAAATTAATTTCAGGCGGAAATGAAGTCTTCCACTTAGGCTGTGTTCTAGCTTTGTTCACTCTTACCACCTTTGACCTTTGACCCGGGTCTACCGCTGTGTCCCTGGTGCAGGGGACATCACGTTGGAGGACCCGGTCAGGGTGCGACCTTTGACCCTGTGCTCTGTGCAGGGGACATCACGGGGGAGGACCCGGTCAGGGTGCGACCTTTGACCTTTGACCCTGTGCTCTGTGCAGGGGACATCACGGTGGAGGACGACCTTTGACCTTTGACCCTGTGCTCTGTGCAGGGGACATCACGGTGGAGGACCTGCTTGCGGTGATGCCGTTCGGCGGGACCTTTGACCTGGTGCAGCTGAGCGGCGCCACGCTCCTCAGCGCCTTCGAGCACGCCGTGCGGCGCTATGGACTGTCCACCGGGGAGTTCCTGCAGGTGTCCGGTGAGCCCTCCGCCCTCCGGGACATCCCATAATAACGGCAGCTCTGTACAGTACAGTACAGGACGTGTGACGCGCCGACGTCCTACGCAGTTTAATTGTCATTGTAGCACACGACGAAACACCGTTTGGCACTCTCTAGGCCAACACAACGTCGACACAATGCAGCAGGTCGGAGGTCAGAGGTCAGAGGTAACCCCGCCCCCCCTCTCCCCAGGGATCCGGGTGGTGTACGACCTGTCCCGCCCCCCCGGCGCGCGCGTCCGCAGCCTGCGGGTGCTCTGCACCGAGTGCCGGGTGCCGCGCTACGAGCCGGTGGACCGGGGGGCGCTGTACAGGGTGGTGCTGCCCTCCTACCTGGTCGCCGGGGGCGACGGCTTCTCCATGATCCGAGACCAGAACGTCAAGCACGACTCGGGTGAGTGGCCGAGACGCCGGGGCGTTGCCGTGGGTTACACCTCCTGTTCTCTGGGGATCTTCCTTTTGGCCCGTAAACCTCCGCCTGACTTTGTGGAGCCCGCCTTTCAAAGCGTCGGCCTCCAAAAAGTCCCCACGAATGATGACCACTTCCTGTGCCTCTTTAGTCCTTCCTGTCTGCTCTGCAGTGGGTGCGGTCACAGAGCTGATGCAGATATGTCACGGTTTCGTTACAGAGATATTCTACCGAACAGAAACGCATTCACTCGAGCTTGCCTGCCTTCAGAAGATGTCGATATGAAGGCCGATATGTGCGGTTATTCTCATACACTGTACTGACTTTGAGACTAGGAAAGTTCCAGCTTGCTGGGATGCGCGTGGCGAACTCCTTGCTATAATGCTGTCCAAAGTGGCAGTTCTCTTTGGGGAGCGTGAGAAAAGGAAGAAAAACCGCTGATGTCAGAGAGGAAGCCACGCTCAATTCCTCAATTACAAGGGTAATTGAGGACACGGCCTGTTGCGTAACCAAATTCAGTCGGTGTGCGTGACGGTGTATGAAGTGGGCATTGGGATAAATGTCCTGAACCTTCCTCCACCAGTTGCTCCTCGCATCACACTGGCTCCATCATATGTTTGTGCCATCATCAGCCTCTCTCTGTCCACCTCATCCTCCGCTGAACAAACGACACCCAATTGTTGCAGAAGTACATTAGAGATGGCCTCTGCGGTCGTGCCTCCATTGATTTGTTTGAAACAAAAAGACCTGTGCTTCGCCTATGTAACGAAACACAACAACGAATTGGCAATGGGTTGAAACAACGTCGTTCCGTCGGCCTGCACTGCAAGGAATTCTGTGTTTTTCAGATCCTGTATAATGCGACTCATTCTGAATGAGGTTGGACGTACCTTTGAACACCGTGGCCTTCTCCAGACGTTCTCTTAGTGCGCTATCCAATGATGCTACTAAACCCACAAAGCCCAGGAAGACACCAGGTCTATCTGACGATTCACTCGTTATCTCCTCTTGAGAGCCAGTTCGAATGCCCCACAGAGTTGTACACAGTCAATGAACTTGGACAGAAAGTGTCGGTTGTTGTCGACCTCCTTACTGTGATTCCTCACACTGACATGATAGCCCTCGTCCAGCTGCGCAGCAATATTAACTTTCCAAAAAGTGCTTCACATCACTCACACCCGTCATCCATACATCCCCTTGTCCCCTTATCCTGTGCACACACTTGCTTGGAAAAGTAGACATCGGAAACAAAAAACTGTGTTTCTCATTGAGCAACCACATTTTTTCTTCTCATAGACATGCCAGTTCTGTTGTACGTTTTCCCCCATCCTTCATTTGTTGGATAATGTTAATATCCGGTCTGTTCGGGCCAAGTTGTTGGATGGCTAATTAATCTTCTGATTTTAACCTCTCAGATGGTAATAACTACTACTAACTACTGTGAGCTGGTGCTCCATCATGTGTCCATAAAGACCAACATAAGGGGAAGAGAGAGAGAGGAGACAGTAAACACCCTGTGTTGGAAAGGCTCGACGCACAACTGTCGTAGAGTTGAATCAACAATCTGCTATCTAAAGTGGACTGGGCCCTCAGATGACTCCAGCTGTTCCTTCCTGTCTGAACTGCTAACGAGTTAACGAGCCGCCAACCCCTCAGATTCAAACCATCTCTTTTCTTCATCAACAATCACCCTGTAATGTTTAACACCAGAATACAAATCTTTAAATACATGTTAAAAAATGTAACACCACAAGATATGGGTACTGGCCCTTTAATTGTTTACCCTGCGTTGCTACGGCGACTCAGCGTTCCAGCTCACCATCAATGGAGGGTTTGGACCAGGGATGGAAATTAACTTTTTTGCCCACCAGCCACTGTGGCAGGTAGATTTCAAAACTACCAGTCACTCATCTTTTTACCAGCCATGTTTAAAATAAAAGCCATGTTTAAAAAAAGTATAAAAGCCTTTTTATACGCTATTTTTTTTTTTAATAAATGCGTAAATTTTGAACAATATAATAGTAACAATAGATAAGAAAAGTGTTTTTCATACACATTTTTTTCCATCAGAAGTGATTTTTACTGTAAGTAGGTTCTACCAAGGAACTGAGTTGAAAACGTTACACTCTTACCGCATATGATAAACAATACACAGGTATCTGCCATGTTAAGTCCTGTTTATTTCAAAGGTGTTATGAAGTTTTGGGATAATTCATCTATACAAAGTATTTTCAATAAAAAACGAATTGACATATTAACAATAAAACAACATGCATGGCTACACCATCATAAGTCAATTTTTTTTTATATTTACATGTGACTAAATACAAATTTGTCCACAGACATGGTAACTAACGTATGACACTTTCTTTCTGTTCAATAGTCTAGATATAAATGTATCAATCAACTGTATGAGAAATTTGTTAATGTTTGTCCCTATAAAACAATAATGGTAAAAAAGTAAATACAAACACGACGGTAACTGAGTAAGTCAAACCGTCCAATCTGAAGGCTCTACTTAACCACTCCCCCTACTCACTTCCACCAATGCAAAGCGAACAGAACTGAGTAGGGGAGGTCGTAGCCTAACTAGTTTGTAAACGACCCAGAGAAACGCAACGCAAATTCAATGTGAACATGTATGAGGCTGTAATAAATCCCGGACGATTTTGAAATTCCGCAAAACATTGTCTCAAAAAGAGGGCATGTCCGGGCAAAAGAGGACGTATGGTTAGGCCTACCCTACATACGCGAAACACATTTGATTCCTACCTGTAACACTGTTAAATAGCGGCCCAAATTGGTTGGCGCTATCCTGGTAATTTCTCTGCGTGAGAAATACAAAGTGTGGCGTGTGAGCGTGTGCATGGCGTGTGCAAGCCCCAGGGATCTCCCACTTCCGTCTTCCATGAAAGAGAACCAAACTAATTCACACAATAGCGTTTGTGCAAATCTAGCATTAAAGGTTAATTTAAGGAAGTTCTCTCCAGTCACGCTAGAGAGAACTGAGAAATCTGAAATGCTGACTAAATGTTCAGAATTCTGGCTCTGCAATTTATTGCGCGCTTCCATACCGCTCTAGATTCCCACACCCCCACAAAGATTTTTTCCTGTAGAAATCTATGGTGGAAAACGATACGCCCTCTTAACCACAAAATGTCTGAGTCACTTCTAGGGAAGTAAATCTGTGCCATCAGATTTTGAAAATAAAAAGCCATTGGACTCTAAGCACTGAATATTTATGCATTGAAATAACGTATTTGGATTTGAATGGAACTCCTATTCAGCTTTATTTTTCAATGTTAAAAATTCAAAATCAAAGATTCAACGTCAAAAACTCAAAAACAACTTGGGACGTTGATTACGTTGAAATTCAAATCCAGATACCTTATTTCAATGCATAAATATTCAGTGCTTAGAATTCAATTGCTTTTTATTTTCAAAATCCGATGCCACAGATTTACTTCCATACACTTCTCTTCCGTCATGCTTAACTGATCATACCTCCCTCTCGTTTGTTACACAAATCTTACCATGGACACTTCCCGAACCCCTCTCAAATTTCAGCCAGCCAGACAATTCACGTCACAGTCACGTCTGTTCATTTATGAATGGAATTCTGAACGTGTCCTGCCTCCGAAATAGCCTGGCAATAGCCTGGCAATAGCCATGCTGCCTTGCGCGCAATTTCATTTCGCGCTGCGAGGCAGCCTGGATTCCATGGATCCGATTTTCGCCTGAGATGGGGAACCAATCACCGAACGGGGAGGGACGGCAAGACGATGACGACGTCTGTGCGACACACCCATCGTCTTCGTCCGAATTGCGTGTGTCTCACGCCGAATGCGTGAGACTGGAGAGCTGTTAGTGACCGGTACATTATCCCGGATGTTGACAGTCGCAGATCAGCAAGAGAGGCGTAGAAGCAGAAGGGGGCCGGATGTTGACAGTAAAAGTTTTGGAACTGTGCAGCGGCGTATGACGAATGTATTGAATATGCAAATTTGTTTGGACCTGACTTGAAAGTATTACCCGACACAGTGGCGGGTGAAGTGACACGATTCACCCGCCACCATACAAATCCACCCGCAAATGGCGTGTGGCGGGTGTTCATTTCCATCCCTGGTTTGGACGCTATGAAGCCTATTAAGCGTTTCACAGTCCCTGGGGGAGCCTCTACGGCCCCCCTGCAGTGTTGCCAGATTGGGCCACATTTCCAGCCCAATTTGGCAACACGTGCTGCTTCTCTGGGGTCCAGCTGTCCCACTGCGTTACAGCAGAACCTCTGATCCAGCAGCAGCTGTTGCCAGATTGGGCGGCTAATCCGGCCCAATCTGGCAACGCTGCCCCCCCTGCTGGCCCCTGACCCGGTCTGTGACCCCCCCTGTGGTTCTGCCCTCCAGGGGACTTGGACATCTCGGTGCTGGTCAACTACATCAGCGTGCGGCAGAAGGTCCACCCCAGCCTGGAGGACCGGATCTCCTTCTACAAGAGCTCTGGGGGCCGGGTCCCGGGGCCCGCCACACCGCTGCTGGTCACCCTGCTGGGCCTGGTCTGGGCCCTCTACGGGGGTCTCTAGGGGCCCGCCTGGGCTGGGCCCTCTAGGGCCTTAGGGGCCGCTGGTCTGGGCCCTCTACGGGGGTCTCTAGGGGCCGCAGGTCTGGGCCCTCCACTGGTGACCTGGTTTGCCCACAGTCCCTCTCTTTTTTGTACAAGGCGTGATGACTTTTGGAGCAGCTCTTTGGTTCTTTTAGCCACCACCACTCCGGGTGGGACCAACATGCTTTTAAAGGTTTTTAAAGTATTATTACATTTTATTTCCTACAGGATTGCACGACTACACAAAGTCATTAAGACACAGACAGAGGAGCTAGCAGTTAGCTAGAGGAGCTAGCACTTTGACCTAGTCAATCTAAAAAAAAAAAAATAATATATATATATATATTAGAATCAGATTTTAATAAATGATTTAATCTAATACATATGAAGTCAACAGAGGCGAAACAAAATTGAGTTTGGCCTCTGAGAAGGAAGGATTGGATACAGCCTTTACACCCGGTGAGAAGGGTCTGCTTATCCATCACCCAAGACCAGGACCAGGACCGGGACCGGGATCAGGACCTGGACCTGGGATCAGGACCTGGACCTGGGTCAGGACCTGGGATCAGGACCTGGACCGAGATCAGGACCTGGACCTGGGTCAGGACCTGGACCGGGATCAGGACCTGGACCGAGATCAGGACCTGGAACTGGGTCAGGACCTGGACCGGGATCAGGACCTGGACCGGGATCAGGACCTGGACCTGGACCGGGATCAGGACCAGGACTGGGATCAGGACCTGGACCTGGACCTAGATCAGGATCAGGCACATTGCCAGGCCACGACTGTATTCAGAACCAGCTGACAGACCGGGTCTCATTCAGGGTCCATGACCGGCTCCACATCAAGTAGCTCACTGGTCAGCATTGTAGTTGTTTTGTTACCCGGTATAAAGGGACACCTCGTTGGACAGGTTTCAGAGGAACTGAGTGAGGTCTGAGTGAGACCAGAACCTCAGGTCGGAGTTAGACCAGAGGCTCTGGTCGGAGTTAGTTCAGAGGCTCTGGTCTGAGTTAGTTCAGAGGCTCTGGTCTGAGTTAGTTCAAAGGCTCTGGTCTGAGTTAGTTCATAGGCTCTGGTCTGAGTTAGTTCAGAGGCTCTGGTCTGAGTTAGTTCAGAGGCTCTGGTCTGAGTTAGTTCAGAGGCTCTGGTCTGAGTTAGTTCAGAGGCTCTGGTCTGAGTTAGTTCAGAGGTTCTGGTCTGAGTTAGTTCAGAGTTTCTGGTCGGAGTTAGTTCAGAGGCTCTGGTCTGAGTTAGTTCAGAGGCTCTGGTCTGAGTTAGTTCAGAGGTTCTGGTCTGAGTAAGTTCAGAGGTTCTGGTCTGAGTTAGTTCAGAGGCTCTGGTCTGAGTTGGACCAGAGGTTCTGGTCTGATTGGACCGAGACCAGACTGCACTGAGAACATTCAGTAGCAGAAAGGGAATAATAAATCTTTGGTGGACATCTGCTCACCAAAGATTTTCAGTTTTTTTCCTTTTTTTAAGTTAGTTTTGTGTTTTGTATGAAGCTGGTTGTAATTACATTTTTATTTGTTGTCCGTTTTGAAATGTAAAGAAATAATTTGAGAGTAAAGAAATATTTTCTAGCCCTTTATCACCTCTTAATTAATTATGGTCCAATTAACTAATTGGACTATAATTCCGACTTGACGACCGTCTTAACGTTGTCTTCAGGGTCTAATTAGTTAAAGACGCTGAAGAAAAAGTGAAGACGTGCCTTAGGCTGAACGGTTTCCAGCCGTAGACGAATCTGCCATGATTTCCCAGAACTGATAATAAACATCTGCCATGTACACAATGTGTGTGTGAGTGTGCGTGTACATAAATCATCTGCTGTCAGTCGCTCAAGTGTCCGCAAAGCTGCTCTACGGCCCCCTCCTTCCTCCTCCTCCACCCCCCCCCCTCCTCCTCCTGTTCCCCCTCCTCCTCTCGCTCCTCCTGCTCCTCCTCCTCCCCCCCCCCCCCCCCCTCCTCCTCCTCCTCCTCATCCCCCTCCTCCTCCTGCTCCCCCCCCTCCTCCTCCTTCCTCCTCCTGTTCCCCCTCCTCCTCCTCCTCCTCCTCCTCCTCCACCTCCTCCTCCTCCTCATCCCCCTCCTCCTCCTCTCCCCCTCCTCCTCCTCCTTCCTCCTCCTGTTCCCCCTCCTCCTCCTCCTCCTCCTCCTCCTCATCCCCCTCCTCCTCCACCTCCTCCCCCTCCTCCTCCTCTTCCTGGGTGGCCTCCGGTCGTGGGAGAGTCCTGACCTCTGACCCCAGGATGCGGACCAGAAGTCAGCGACCGGTCGACGGGCACGTCCCGGGCCACGCTCCACGCTCCACGCCCCCCCCCCCCCCCCCCCACTGTGCACACTTACGTGTTGCGTCACAGTTCCAGACGTTCCCATACCATTTTTTTCCTTCCCGATACCAATGCCTATTCCTGAACTTGAGTATCGGCCGATACAGAGTATAAACGGATACAGCATTTAGCATTGTAACTACTAACAGCACTTGTTCTTATTGAAGGGTTCTCTTAGGATGACAGCAATGTAATGTCGGCCTGTGTAGTAAATGAGTCACGTGACGGTATTGGATCAGCGCATAGACTTGCGTCCTCGCCGATACCCGGTAATGCAGTTTAGGCCGTATCTGAGGATACTGGTATCGGTATCGGAACAACTCTAGTAACATTGCTGCTGGCCCCCAGACCTCCTCTGTAGTGGCCTCCAGACCTAGACTGGGTAGCCCCCCCATTCTGCCGACGTTTTAAATTCGCCCTGCAAAAGGGTCTGGAGAAGAGCAATACATTTCTGTCTGCTTCCGATACGCTCTTGCTGGAGCCAATCACCTAGTAGGCTTTTCCCCCTGGCGCGCTATTGGCTGGTTTAACACCATGACGACAGGGGAGCGCCAACCCAGCGTTGACTCCACCCAGGACGTAGCGGGCTGCTCTGGTCCTCCACCTTGACGCTGTGCTCAGTCCGGACCCGGTCACACCCACATCTCGGAGCGCGTCCAATCAGATCACGGATCTGTTTCCCGTTCTAAAAGGGTTTCTAAACCCAGTGACGGGTTGGACGGGTCGGCCTCCATGCCGCGGGTTTGATTCCCGACCGGACACTTATTGTGCGGCCTGAGACCGCGTCAACAGGACGTGAATCACTGAATGTTCCAGAGGGTTTTCTCCAGAAGGTCTGAGGACCTCGTAGGAGACGGGGGGGGGGGGGGGGGGGGGGGGAACAATGCGGCTCTGTGTGGCAGAACCGTCGGTTCCTCTTCCGCTCAGGAATAACAAGTAAGGCCTCAGAGGAGAGCAGCGCAACACCAGGACACCAACACACTAGCATACACACACACACACACACACACACCAACACACTACCACACACAAACACACACACCAACACACTACCACACCAACACACTAGCATACACACACACACACCTACACACTACCATACACACACACACACCAACACACTACCACACCAACACACTAGCATACACACACACACACCTACACACTACCATACACACACACACACACCAACACACTACCATACACACACACACACCAACACACTACCATACACACACACACACTACCATACACACACACTAGCAAACACACCAACACACTACCACACCAACACACTAGCATACACACCAACACACTACCATACACACACACCAACACACTACCATACACACACACCAACACACTACCACACAAACACACTAGCATACACAAACACACACACCAACACACTACCATACACACACACACACCAACACACTACCATACACACACACACACTACCATACACACACACACACACCAACACACTACCATACACACACACACACCAACACACTACCATACACACACACACCAACACACTACCATACACACACACCAACACACTACCACACAAACACACTAGCATACACAAACACACACACCAACACACTACCATACACACACACACACCAACACACTACCATACACACACACACACTACCATACACACACACACACACACCAACACACTACCATACACACACACACACCAACACACTACCATACACACACACACACACACCAACACACTACCATACACACACCAACACACTACCATACACACACCAACACACTACCATACACACACACACACTACCATACACACACCAACACACTACCATACACACTACCACACACACACACCAACACTACAATACACACACTTCTATTCACACATATGCACACACACAACTAACACTTGGCACTTTCTCACTCATACTGCCATACAAAGACACATTTTCTCGGTCACGCTCTCACTCACACACACACACACACACACACACACACAGCGCTTCGTGCCGTACGGTCGGCCTCTCTGAACGGAGAGAGGCTGGAACGGATCATCATGATGTGACAGTTGCTATGAGGCTGTTGTTAAGTTGTTGCTTGGCAACAGATTAACTATCTGGACCTGCTAAAGCGAAGCTGGCAGCCCGTGAAGGGCGTGACAGAATAACATCAGAGCAAATATTAAAAGAATCGTAGAGCATGACACAGCCAGGTTGGGGGTTCAACTCCCACTGGTTAACCAATAACCAGGATGCACTGTGCTTTGACCAGAGCACCACATGGGGCAGAACCACAGACATCACCATAGGGATGTTGGTGTCACATTACTGGTACAGTACTGGTATTGTCATCAGAGTACTGGTACGGTACCTGAATCAGCACAACAGTACTGGTATTATCATCAGAGTACTGGTATTATCATCACAGTACTGGTGCAGTACTGGTATTATCCCCACAGTACTGGTATCATCATCAAAGTACTGGTGTGGTACTGGTATTATCACCTCAGTACTGGTATCATCAAAGTACTGGTATTACCACCTCAGTACTGGTATCATCATCAAAGTACTGGTGAGGTACTGGTATCATCATCAGAGTACTGGTATTATCCTCACAGTACTGGTGAGGTACTGGTATCATCATCAAAGTACTGGTATTATCCTCACAGTACTGGTGAGGTACTGGTATCATCATCAGAGTACTGGTATTATCCTCACAGTACTGGTCCCACTACAGACAGACACCAGGCAGCCTTCGTTAAGTCAATAAATAAAGTGTTTATTTGAGTGTTAATGTACAGTGGAATGTGGGGATGGCTCTGGGGAGAGGGACACCCCTCAGCCGGGGCGAGGGACACCCCTCAGCCGGGGAGAGGGACACCCCTCAGCCGGGGAGAGGGACACCCCTCAGCCGGGGCGAGGGACACCCCTCAGCCGGACAGCTCCGGGAAGAGCTCCTGAACGGCGATGTCCAGCAGAACGTAGGACATCTGAGGGGAACACACACACACGCACGCACACGCACACACACACACACACACAAAAATGAATAAAATGGAACGATCTAAGCCAACCCTTAAACCGTAACCTCTCGGCTACGGGTGAACAATGTACAATGTGTATTATTAATGGTGAATGGATTGGATTTATCGAGCGCTTTTATCCAAAGCGCTTTGCAATACTACCCACCGACGGCGTAGTCGACCCCTCAGGGCGACAGCCAGCTCGTCGGGGGCAGTGTGGGCGAGGCGTCGCCCTGAGGGGCACCCCGACGGTGACGTTCTCAGGTTACCTGCTTGTTGAGGAGGGGTTGCTGCAGGCCGTCGAACAGCAGGCGCATCCCCTCGTACTTATTCTCCGGACCGATACACTTCTCCACCACATCTACACACACACACACACACACACACGCATACCCAAACACACACACACACACACACACACACACACACACACACACACACACACACACACACACACACACACACACACACACACACACACACACACACACACACACACACACACACACACACACACACACACAAAAACACACACACACACACATACCCACAAAGACAAACACACATTAGTCAACAGGAGAATGCATCGCAAAAATGACGGAGGAGGGGAAAAACTACAATGATGATCAATGTATGGAAAACGTTCGATATAGGAAGCAATATACAGAAACAGGAATAATGTCATTTTAATGACCATGAATGTACGAATATTTTGTCCGTCCTGGGCCAAAGGTGGGTCATCCAGGACCCAGATCACCTCTTTATATCAATACTTAGCATTGCTGTTGCTTGAAAATACGTCTCATTAAAAACGGCCCCTTGGTAGATGATGAAGATCGTTTCCCGGAACAGTCCTGGAGCGAGAACAATGCAGCAAGACACATGGCGTCCATTAGCAGAACCCCTGCTACACAGCACTGGTATTGTACCATACGAACCCCTAGCTCTAGAAGGCCCATCTACCACAATCGTTACAAGAGTCCAACAACACCGAGCTAATCTTAGCTTTGCTCACTCCCAGGCTCTTTACTGCGTTGTTAATCTCCGCCTCAGCCTCTGTGAGCTTCCCACACAGTGCGCCGCTAGTCTGGACACGCCGGCTCTTCTGTGAGGGACTTGTCTCTTCTGTCAGGGCCGGGAGACAGACCAGATGTACGCCACATTTCTTTGTGCAGTAAAATAAGAGACAACAATCCGATCACCGCGTCAAAGGCGTGAGACGACCGGGGGCCATCCGAGCCGGGGTTTACGTGTCTGTTTACACGTCTTTGAGAAGGGCTTGTTAAGACGCACACTCTCCTGGGAGCAGTGTGTGGTTTGGCTGAGGAATTGGGGCTGAACCAGGAGCAGACAGACAGACAGGCAGGCAGACAGGCAGGCAGGCAGACAGACAGGCTCTGAGTCACCAGCCAGGCTCAGGGCTACGCCTCTCAGGAGCCGGTTGAGGGCCACCAGAGGGGTTATTTTATATAAGACCATAAACCCTCCGAAGACCAGCACACACGCGTGAGGCCGGTGGTTGGTGAGCAGCCTCACAGACGCTCCGTCAGCACCAGCGGCTGACTCTCTGAAGGAGGGAGGGGGGGGTGAGGGAGAGCTCCTCACCCCCTCCCAGCAGGGTGCCTCCTCGGCACTCTGGAAACAGCCGAGTCTTCTCTGTTTGCCACCTGTGATGGAAAATCTACATGTTGTTACGTTTTTGGTCTATCTATGAACTTAAGTTTTGTTACTATTTTGTGTGACGCATATATTGCCTGCCTTCTGCTCTCCTTTTGGGTCATTTAAAGTGTGAACGTTCGAGGGTCGTGTGATGCATTTCATTGCCTGCCTGTTCCTATCTTTTCGTGTGTTGTAAATCATCTTCCATGCAATCCTTTGATGTATGGGCCTGTTCCTCGACCCCCTGGCTAGCGTCAACGAAGCCAGAGGGTTAGATGGCACGGCCACCACCCCCTCCAATGGCATCAAGGGCAGCTTCAGTTGTAAAGATAACCATCTGGTACACAAAGGCTTTTGGTTTATTGGGGGACACACCCCCTCCAGAAGCCAACCGAAGTGAACAAGAACTCATTGATTCAATCACTCAGTGGACTTCTCCCCAGCGTACCTTCAGAGAATGAAGTAACACGCAAAGAGAAGCTCCCATCTGAGGCCTCAGATTATTGTAATGTTTGCCTGTTACGTTGTTTGTTGATGCATGTTGTGATGTATCTTTGTTCCTACTTTTATTACAAATATACATGATCATTGGTCAACAGAATTGTGTGCTTTTTGCATCTAAATATCTCATCTGTCTTAGACGCAAACTCTGATAGAGAAATTGCCACGACACACCAAGAGTCGCTTCTCGTGAGTCCCGGGCGAAGACACCCTGAAGAAGGGGAACCCCCACCTGCACCTCCACCTCCACCCCCACCCCCACCCCCAGCCAGAGCCCCAGCGAGGAGCGAGGAGATGAGTGACGATGACTGATGAAGGGTTTCTCCTGTTTTATAGACGTCTAGCTCTGGGGCCTCCCTAGACTGACATCTGCTGTTAGAGAGAGATTGCTTTATACTGTCCGGTGGCTCACAGATCGACGGCTAACGGCTAGCGGCTAGCGGCTAGCGGCTAGCGGCTAGCGGCTAGCGGTACTGGCTGTAGCCTAGCGAGGCCCATCGGACCAGAGAGCCCCCTCCAGGTGAGGCTCTCCAGACGACGCAGACACGACCAGCCTGCGGAGCCACTACTGACTGGGCAGACCGCCCCCTAGTGGAGGCCCCCGTACTGCAGCCGGAGGGGAGGCCTCAGCCACGTCAGGCTCCTCCATCAGGGCGGAGGAGGTGATGGGGTTTTAGGTCAGAGGAGGTGATGGTGGAGGTGATGGTGTATACGTGGAGAGGAGGTGACGGAGGACATAATAGAGTAGGTGATGGTGTAAAAGTGGGGAGGAGGTGATGGTGTTTTAGGTCAGAGGAGGTGACGGAGGACGTGAAGGTGTTTTAGGTCAGAGGAGGTGACGGAGGAGGTGAAGGTGTTTTAGGTCAGAGGAGGTGAAGGTGTTTTAGGTCAGAGGAGGTGACGGAGGAGGTGACGGTGTTTTAGGTCAGAGGAGGTGAAGTAGGAGGTGAAGGTGTTTTAGGTCAGAGGAGGTGACGGTGTTTTAGGTCAGAGGAGGTGACGGAGGAGGTGAAGGTGTTTTAGGTCAGAGGAGGTGACGGAGGAGGTGAAGGTGTTTTAGGTCAGAGGAGGTGACGGAGGAGGTGAAGGTGTTTTAGGTCAGAGGAGGTGAAGGTGTTTTAGGTCAGAGGAGGTGACGGAGGAGGTGACGGTGCACTCTTGGTTCTGACCTGGTAAATACTTCATCATCTCCTCAAACGTCTGCTTGGCGCGTTTCTGTCGCTCCTCCGGACTCCTCTCCTCACTGCCTTCGCAGAACACCGCGTCTAGAGAGACAGACGGGAGACGGGGTGAGACGGGCCCCTCTGAGGCGAGGCCTGTACCCGCGGGTGGGGGTGAGACGGGCACCTCGGAGCTGGGTGATGAGCGACACCAGCCGGTGCTCCTGCAGCAGCGTGTCCACCCTGCCCTGGAGGTACTGGTCCATGTACGCCTCGAAGGACTTCTTGAAGAGGATCCGGCCCGCGCTCAACATGTGGTGCAGCCAGTCGGGCATCCGGAACACCTGTCGCCCTGCCCGCCACAGAGAGAGAGAGACAGGCTTAGCACACCCAGCCCCGCCATCAGCAGGAACCCCGGGGGGGGGGGGGGGATCTTACAGGGGGGGGGGTTCCTATGATGCATTGCTTTCCGCTGAGATCACGACCACACCAAACCCTTACCGAAACTGAAACCCTTCAACGGGAAACCAACACGTAAAAAGGTCAAAGTGTGAACATAAGTATTTAAAACGTAACAATGACAGCTATTTCCTCCAAAGATGAACCGTAACTTAACTAATAGCGTCCTTTCCAATGCACAGTGGAGGCTGGTTGGGGCCTAGTGGAGGGGGGAGACTTGTTGCGGGCAGTCTAGAATTGTGTGTTTCTGTTACTATTTGAGAAAGTGCGTCAGGGTTTGATATCTCCTGCGTGTGTCCAAAGAGGTAGTTGTGTTTTGAGTTATTATTCTGAAACCATATTCTGTATTCTGTTCCCGTTTGTATTTACAGCACAGCTCTGTTTAGCCTCACCGAGGTGCATCATGTGGTCGTACAGCCCGCTGACGGACACCATCTCCATGAAGAGGTTCTGGTTCTGCCGTCGGTCCGCGCCGTCCGCCAGGTTGGCGTTGTTCTGGAACAGCGGGCTGAGGAGCTGAGGAGACAGGAGAACCGTCTGACCAGAGACCGACTGACCAGAGACCCCACCAGACTACACACTGAGGAGACAGGAGGACCGTCTGACCAGAGACCGACTGACCAGAGACCCCACCAGACTACACACTGAGGAGACAGGAGGACCGTCTGACCAGAGACCGACTGACCAGAGACCCCCCAGACTACACACCAGAGACCCCCCAGACTACACACCAGAGACCCCACCAGACTACACACTGAGGAGCTGCAGAGACAGGAGGACCGTCTGACCAGAGACCGACTGACCAGAGACCCCACAGACTACACACTGAGGAGACAGGAGAACCGTCTGACCAGAGACCGACTGACCAGAGACCCCACCAGACTACACACTGAGGAGCTGCAGAGACAGGAGGACCGTCTGACCAGAGACCGACTGACCAGAGACCCCACAGACTACACACTGAGGAGACAGGAGAACCGTCTGACCAGAGACCGACTGACCAGAGACCCCACCAGACTACACACTGAGGAGCTGCAGAGACAGGAGGACCGTCTGACCAGAGACCGACTGACCAGAGACCCCACCAGACTACACACTGAGGAGCTGCAGAGACAGGAGGACCGTCTGACCAGAGACCGACTGACCAGAGACCCCCCAGACTACACACTGAGGAGCTGCAGAGACAGGAGGACCGTCTGACCAGAGACCGACTGACCAGAGACCCCACCAGACTACACACTGAGGAGCTGCAGAGACAGGAGGACCGTCTGACCAGAGACCGACTGACCAGAGACCCCCCAGACTACACACTGAGGAGACAGGAGACCTGAACCTTCTGACAAGAGACCCCACAGCCTACACACCAGAGACCCCCCAGACTACACACTGAGGAGCTGCAGAGACAGGAACCTGTATGACTGTGTGTAGCCCACAGACTACACACCGCGTCCCCGCGGTCAACGAGTCGCTTAGCACTCGCTCCGTCACGTAGAGCTGTTCTGACACCGATACCATCAGGGGACGAGCCCCTCGACCACACGGGCAGAGAACAATAGACACACCGGGCCCCCTGTGTGTGATTGGGTGGAGGTGGGGAGGCCCTAGAGGGGGTGGAGGTGCAGCAGGGTATTATGGGATGGAGGCCTACCTTCTTGTCGTCCGCTGTGGGGCTGATGATGGTGAGCTCCGGGCGGCTGGGTTTGGGTTTGGGCGACTCGCACGAGTTGAAGAATGACTGCAGGAAGGGATCCAGGTTCTGACCTCGCTGGGGGTGGGGGGGGGGGTCAAAGGTCAAAGGTCACGGGTCGGACTCTCGTTGGGGAATGAACTCCTGCTGAAGTTGCACTATGGCTGTTCAAAAATGTGACTTGGGTGTCAATACGGTACCCCCCCCACCCCCCTCACTTCACACACACACAAACACAAACTACTGATGTCGTCATTGTGCGTGTGTGGGTGTGGGTGTGTGCATTTGTGCGCGTGTTGGTTTGTGAATGCGTGTGTCGGTCCATTTGAATGTGTGCTTGTGGGTGTCAGTTTGGATATGTTTGTGTGTGTGTGTGTATCAGTCAATCGGATGGTCTTTCAAAAAGGGGAAGCTCATTTTCGGCCTTCATCATATGAATTGTCAATTTATTTATATCTCAATTCTGCCCTCTGTTCCTTTCCAAGGAAATGCTTTGTGACCCCGTCATACCAATTAGCTGTCTTTTCCAGTGACTTGACCAGTTTCCTCTGAATGGCCAGCAGAGCTAGGCTGCTTCAACGGCCTATGCTGCTTAAAGGTGTAGGAATTGAGCCGCTTTAAACAGGAGACGCTCCTTCATACACCTGCAGATGTAGCTCCAATCATTGCCACTGATGAGAACAGTTTGTAAAGCTGTCCAACTCCATGTCTTTCAGGAACACCAAGAAATCACACAGCTTTCCCCTGTCACCCTGCAAGTCTAACTTGAAGTTCAGACCTGAATCAAAAGTGATGGCCAACTACCAAAACGATATTAAACTCAAACAAGGAAATGTGGGAATTCTGTAACTGAAAAAAGGAATTGTGTGTATAAGTGCATGAAATGTGCGATGAATATTGTCTAGCAATTTCGCCAAGCAAATATCAAGAAATAGGTTGCAGTTTGTCTTTCAACTCGCTTGCAAAAATCTGCGAGGATCCGAGGACTAAAGAGAGCTCCGGCGATGTTTAATGGTTCAAAATCGCTGTCAATCAAACGGCAACTCAGTCTTTTGCAGACCCTCCAATCATCACGCAGAAGCCCTGCGCCCAGGCCAGCCCACCCCTCCATTCACCCCCACAGAAGCGTCTGTGGGAGGGACATAATCGCAGCATTAGCCAATGAATGCGACTCTCGACGCACTAAAAAAAAGCTGTTCAATGCAGCCCCATTGAAGTGGTTGGACGCTGAACTTCAACAGGCAAACTCACCGTGACGCTACGGGAATGTATGAGAAGGAAGTCGAGTCAGTCGACCTACGATAAGCATCTGATTCTGAACTGTCTTTGAGATGAACGTGTTCAAACGCATTTTTAGTCAATGAACTGTTAACCCAACAGATATTTGATCATTTAATTTTAGACATTTTAGGGGAAGCCGAGCTTCCCTTGCAGTCTTAAAGCAATCGCCACTGGTGTATATGTGTGTTTGTGCAAGTGCGTGTGCATATTTATGTATGTGTGCTTGTGCATGTGTGTTTGTGCATGCCTGTGTGTATGTGTCAACGTGCATGTGTTTGCATGTGAAAGTGTGCATGTACTTAATATATGTGTGTGTGTATATATTGTGCATATGTGGGTGTGCGTGTGTTTGTTTGTGCATGCGTTTGTCGGCCTGTGTGTATGTGTGCTTGCTTGTGGTTGTCAGTCTGGATATTTATATGTGTGTGTGTCAGTGGCGGCTGGTCTTTCAAAGAGGGGAATCTCAACTTTATTGATATGTCAATTCTGCCCTCTGTTCCTCCCTGGAATGCTACAAGCTGTCAGGAGAACAGGAGAAGCTCCCTTCTACACCTGGGTTATGTGTGTACTGTGTATATGCGCAGGTGTTTGGGTATCTGTGTGTGTATATGTGCATGTGCGTGTGTTTATGCATCACCTCTTTGGTGAGCTTCCCAGGGACTGACTTGAAGATCTTCCCTGCAGGAGAAAAATACATTAGATCAAACTGTGGGTGGGTGACGGAGCTGTGTCCAAACCATCGATGGAACACAGTTTTATGTAATGTGACACGTGGTCTAGCTCTGAGGTGGAGGAGGGGGCGGGGTCTAGCCCTGAGGTGGTGAAGGAGGCGTGGTCTAGCTCTGAGGTGGAGGAGGGGGTGGGGTCTAGCTCTGAGGTGGCGGAGTCTAACTCTGAGTTGGTGGAGGGGGCGTGTCTCTAGCTCTGAGGTAGTGGAGGGGGCGGAGTCTAGCTCCGAAGTGGAGAAGAGGGGCGGGGTCTAGCTCTGAGGTGGAGGAGGGGGCGTGTCTCTAGCTCTGAGGTAGTGGAGGGGGCGGAGTCTAGCTCCGAAGTGGAGAAGAGGGGCGGGGTCTAGCTCTGAGGTGGAGGAGGGGGCGGGGTCTAGCTCTGAGGTGGAGGAGGGGGCGTGTACCCAGGTTGACGTCTGGCAGCATGCGCTCCAGGAACTGCGACTCCATGCTGTAGGGAGACAGGAAGTCGGCCAGGAGCTGGCTGTTGCAGAGCTCCGGGTGCTGCACCAGCCTCTGAGAACACACACACACGCAGGCGCGCACACACACACACACACACACACACACACACACACACACACACACACACACACACACACACACACTTCTTAAAAAGAAACGCTGGGGGATGAAACTAATTACCACCATCACCCCTGGCCTGGGGCTCACTGCGTGGGAGGTTAACAGACTGGTTTGGCGCCTGGCCTTGCGTCTGGTTCAAGGTACCTGCAGATACTCCTCAAACTCGTCCTTCTTGGACACCAGGAACTCGTAGTTCTTGGGTCCGATGATCCGCTTGGAGGGAAGCTGAGCGTCAGCAAAAGAGCCTGGAAGAGAGAGAGAGGTTAGGTTTCAGTAGAGGGAGGGAGGGCGAGAGAGGTTAGGGTTCAGGAGAGAGAGGGAGGGCGAGAGAGGTTAGGGTTCAGGAGAGAGAGGGAGGGCGAGAGAGGTTAGGGTTCAGTAGAGAGAGGGAGGGCGAGAGAGAGAGAGAGGGCGAGAGAGGTTAGGGTTCAGTAGAGAGAGGGAGGGCGAGAGAGGTTAGGGTTCAGGAGAGAGAGAGAGAGAGAGAGAGAGAGAGAGAGAGAGAGAGAGAGAGAGAGAGGTTAGGGTTCAGTAGAGAGAGGGAGGGCGAGAGAGGTTAGGGTTCAGTAGAGAGAGGGAGGGCGAGAGAGGTTAGGGTTCAGTAGAGAGAGAGAGAGAGAGAGAGAAGGGAAGAGAGAGAGAGAGAGAGAGAGAAGGGAAGAGAGAGAGAGAGAAGGGAAGAGAGAGAGAGAGAGAGAGAGAGAGAGAAGGGAAGAGAGAGAGAGAGAAGGGAAGAGAGAGAGAGAGAGAGAGAGAGAGAGAGAGAGAGAGAGAGAGAGAGAGAGAGAGAGAGAGAGAGAGGGCGGGAAGGGAAGAGAGAGAGAGAGAGAGAGAGAGAGAGAGAGAGAGAGAGAGAGAGAGAGAGAGAGAGAGAGAGAGAGAGAGGGCGGGAAGGGAGAGAGAGAGAGAGAGAGAGAGAGAGAGAGAGAGAGAGAGAGAGAGAGAGAGAGAGAGAGAGAGCGAGAGCGAGAGGGCGGGAAGGGAAGAGAGAGAGAGAGGGAGGGCGAGAGAGGTTAGGGTTCAGGAGAGCGAGAGAGAGAGAGAGAGAGAGAGAGAGAGAGAGAGAGAGAGAGAGAGAGAGCGAGAGAGAGAGAGAGAGAGAGGGCGGGAAGGGAAGAGAGAGAGAGAGGGAGGGCGAGAGAGGTTAGGGTTCAGGAGAGCGAGCGAGCGAGCGAGCGAGCGAGCGAGCGAGCGAGCGAGCGAGAGAGAGAGAGAGAGAGAGAGAGAGAGAGAGAGAGAGAGAGAGAGAGAGAGAGAGAGAGAGAGAGAGAGAGAGAGAGAGAGAGAGATTGGTCCATGCACTGTGTATAACGTTGTGCATGAAGGAGTGACTCACCGTGGAACTCGGTGAGTTTGGACTCTAGAACATAGAACTCCAGGTATCTTCTCAGCACGGACCACTTCTCTGGCTCATGTCCAACTAGAGAGACACGCAATACACACAACTGATTATTCCCTAAACCATTGGTTCTCAAAGAGCGGTCCGCGGGCCAATGGCGGCCCGCAGAAAGATTCCTGGTGGCCCGCAATGACATACAGATGCAAGTAAAAAATGTAAAAAGAGATTTTAATTATTTTTATTTTTTTTATTATATCAATATTAAATTACACAAAAATAAATAAATATAAAGAGAAAAGTCGGCTCTCTCTAGGTTTCAATTAAATCCTGTTACATTTTTTAGTTTTAATCGGACTGTACATTAATTTGAAAGGATGAACCTCAGTTTCGTGATTCAGACCTCACTTGACCTCACTCCCAGAGGTCCACGGTGCAATGTTGTTTTTCACCACTGGGATGCTGACGGCGTTTCCCGCCTAATTATTTTTCCTTTGGCGGCTCTCAGTTAAATTCTGGGTTCCTAAATTGGCCCTCAGCTGTCAAATCTTTGAGAACCCCTGCCCTTAACGTATCACACATCTCATCTCAGACGACCTGGCCCAGACAGAGTCCTTCCTGGAGCTTCCCGTATCAAAGGCCTGTTTCCACTGAATAACAACAGACGGGTGAAAGGAGAAGCGCTCTCTTCTGAGTGTGTGCGAAGTGAAACCAGCTAAACAACAGGCTTTGATACGTGATCGCAGCCCCGTTTCAACAGCGTTACGGCACCACCTGGTGGCCAGCAGACATCAGGCAGAACATCCAGACCGCGAGTGAGAGGGTGAGGAGTGAGTGGGTGAGTGAGTGAATGGGAGAGTGAGCAAGAGAGAGCTTGAGTGTAAAGTGAGCGTGTTAGAGAGTGAGTGTAAAGTGGGCGTGTGAGAGAGTGAGTGTAAAGTGGGCGTGGGAGAGAGTGAGTTTAAAGTGGGCGTGTGAGAGAGTGAGTGTAAAGTGGGCGTGTGAGAGAGTGAGTGTAAAGTGGGCGTGTGAGAGAGTGAGTGTAAAGTGGTCGTGTGAGAGAGTGAGTGTAAAGTGGGCGTGTGAGAGAGTGAGTGTAAAGGGGGCGTGTGAGAGAGTGAGTGTAAAGTGGGCGTGTGAGAGTGAGTTTAAAGTGGGCGTGAGAGAGAGTGAGTTTAAAGTGAGCGTGTGAGAGAGTGAGTGTAAAGTGGGCATGTGAGAGAGTGAGTGTAAAGTGAGCGCTTGAGGGAGTGAGTGTAAAGTGGGCGTGTGAGAGAGTGAGTGTAAAGTGGGCGTGTGAGAGAGTGAGTGTAAAGTGGGCGTGTGAGAGAGTGAGTGTAAAGTGGGTGTGTGAGAGAGTGAGTGTAAAGTGGGCATGTGAGAGAGTGAGTGTAAAGTGAGCGCTTGAGGGAGTGAGTGTAAAGTGGGCGTGTGAGAGAGTGAGTGTAAAGTGGGCGTGTGAGAGAGTGAGTGTAAAGTGGGTGTGTGAGAGAGTGAGTGTAACGTGGGCGTGAGAGAGTGAGTGTAAAGTGGGCGCGTGAGAGAGTGAGTGTAAAGTGGGCGTGTGAGAGAGTGAGTGTAAAGTGGGCGTGTGAGAGAGTGAGTGTAAAGTGGGCGTGTGAGAGAGTGAGTGTAAAGTGGGTGTGTGAGAGAGTGAGTGTAACGTGGGCGTGAGAGAGTGAGTGTAAAGTGGGCGTGTGAGAGAGGGAGTGTAAAGTGAGAGAGTGAGTGTAAAGTGAGAGAGTGAGTGTAAAGTGAGAGAGTGAGTGTAAAGTGAGAGAGTGAGTGTAAAGTGAGAGAGTGAGTGTAAAGTGAGAGAGTGAGTGTAAAGTGAGAGAGTGAGTGTAAAGTGAGAGAGTGAGTGTAAAGTGAGAGAGTGAGTGTAAAGTGGGCGTGTGAGTGGCCCCCCACCTTCCTGGCGGTCGTGGCGCTCCACGTCGATGCAGAACACGGGGACCCGCTCCCTCTTGGCCTCGTCGTCATGGAGATCCACGTAGGGGATGCTGATGCCCCACGCCGACAGGTTCCTCAAGGAGCCCGCCGAGCTCGCCACCTCCGCCGGCCCGTCGTCCTCCATCACCACCGTGGCCTCCTCCACCTGCACCACCCACAGCCTTAACTTATAGAGGCCACAACACCATCACCACGAGGCCTCCTCCACCTGCACCACCCACAGCCTTAACTTATAGAGGCCATAGCACCACCACCACGTGGCCTCCTCCACCTGCACCACCCACAGCCTTAACTTATAGAGGCCATAGCACCACCACCACCGTGGCCTCCTCCACCTGCACCACCCACAGCCTTAACTTATAGAGGCCACAGCACCACCACCACCGTGGCCTCCTCCACCTGCACCACCCACAGCCTTAACTTATAGAGGCCACAGCACCACCACCACCACCGTGGCCTCCTCCACCTGCACCACCCACAGCCTTATCTTACAGAGGCCACAGCACCACCACTGTGGCCTCAGGAGATCAGACCATCACCTGGAACCCAGAGGAACCAGAGAGGAACCAAGTGGATGTGGGCGGGGCCTGGGTGTGGTCTGCGTGTGAATGTGGGCGGAGTCTTGATGTGGGTGTGGTCTGTGTCTAGATGTGGACGGGGTCTGGATGCGTGTGTGGTCTGGATGTGGGCGGGGTCTTGATGTGGGTGTGGTCTGTGTCTAGATGTGGGTGGGGTCTGGATGTGGCCGTGGTCTGGGTGTGGGCGTGGTCTGGGTGTGGGCGGGGTCTGAATGTGCGCCCACTCACGGCCTCGTCGGGGTCGGTGACGGCACCCTCGGGCAGCATGGAGCCCTCCATGGTCGTGTTCTTGAAGACCCCCCGGATCTTACTGCCGAGGCGGGTGATCCCAAACGCCTCGCCGCGCTTCGACGCGTTCCTACGCACGCACGCACGCACGCACGCACGCACACACACACACACACACACACACACACACACACACACACACACACACACACACACACACACACACACACACACACACACACACACACACACACACACACACACACACACACACACACACACACGATTTTGAGATTTGAAAGCGTGATGAAGCCATAGGACTCGTTGCTTCGCGTCACCGTAGCTCTGACCCCTGACCTCCGGGGCCAAAGGTGTGGCCCCTGACCCCCTGGGCCTGACCCCTGAACCTGCTCCTTAACGATGCAGCCACAGTACACGTCTTATGGATAAGCAGGTCACTGTAGCGCAGCATGCGTGTTAGGATACACCAGGCAGACCAGCATCACTCTGATGATGGGTGCTGATGACGGCAAGCTAGCCTAGCATTTAGCCGCTTCATGCTCATACAGCTAGCCTAGCATTTAGCCACTTCATGCTCATACAGCTAGCCTAGCATTTGGACACTTCATGCTCATACAGCTAGCCTAGCATTTGGACACTTCATGCTCATACAGCTAGCCTAGCATTTGGACACTTCATGCTCATACAGCTAGCCTAGCATTTAGCCGCTTCATGCTGAGACAGCTAACATAGCATTTAGCCGCTTCGTGCTCATACAGCTAGCCTAGCATTTGGACACTGCACGCTCATACAGCTAGCCTAGCATTTGGACACTTCATGCTCATTCAGCTAGCCTAGCATTTGGACACTTCATGCTCATACAGCTAGCCTAGCATTTAGCCGCTTCATGCTGAGACAGCTAACATAGCATTTAGCCGCTTCATGCTCATACAGCTAGCCTAGCATTTGGACACTTCACGCTCATACAGCTATTCTAGCATTTAGCCGCTTCATGCTCATACAGCTAGCCTAGCATTTAGCCACTTCATGCTGAGACAGCTAACATAGCATTGAGCCTCTTCATGCTGAGACAGCTAGCGACCGATGGCTTTGCTAGCCGCACTGCTCACACTCCTAACACCACACTAACAAGACTTATTGAAGCTTATTGAACACAACCCAAGCACTGCAAAGGGATGCAGGTGGTGTTCATGCGCTGCTGGCGCTCGTTCCACACGCAGCGCTGAACAACAAGCTGGGCTCAGACTCACCTCAGCTCGTCCAAACTCAAGCTATTCCTGGAACAACACCAACATCACGTTTAGCAACTAGGGCTTCAAAGGGATGAGCCTACATGACACCGGTGAAAAGTAACACGTAACTCACTGTGTGTTACAGTGGGGAGTAACACGTAACTCACTGTAACATACAGTGAGGAGTAACACGTAACTCACTGTGTGTTACAGTGATGAGTAACACGTAACTCACTGCATGTTACAGTGAGGAGTAACATGTAGCTCAATGTAACATACAGTGAGGAGTAACACGTAACTCACTGTGTGTTACAGTGAGGAGTAACATGTAACTCACTGTAACATACAGTGAAGGAGCTCCTCACTGTATTTTTGTATGTGTATGATGTAAAATACTGGACATTACAAAGGAAATGTCCAGTATTTGCCAAGATGTGTGGGAAAGCTCCACCTTTTCAAAATAAAGTTTCCAAACTATATCCAAAAAGGAAGTTTGACGGAGGGTAGGAACAGCAGACGGAAACGAAAGGCGGGAACACACCTGGTGAGTTTAGAGTTCCTGGTGGGAGACTCCGCCCCCTTCAGCAGGTACCTGAAGTACTGAACACACAGACACACTCAGTGAGGCCCACCCTCCACACAACACGGCCCCCCAAAGACTATACCACGCCATACTCTAACTCAGTTGTGCTCCAACGCTTTCTACTAGTGTACCCCCTCTGAGAAAACTAAATAAATAATATAAAGAATGGATGTGCCTAAACAAGAATATTAAAAGGGTGCAAAAACTCACAACTGATTTAGAGACATTGGCCAATGCATATAAGGACTGATTCGTTTGTGGGACCCCCCAAGGGTGGAACCCCCCTAAGGGAGGGACCCCTCTCAGGGTGCCCCCCCCCCCCAGGGTGGGCCCCCCCAGAGTGGGCGCCCCCCAGGGTTCCTCAGCATCGACCTACCTCGTCGCTGTGGCAGAACATGGGCGTGAAGACGTCCTCCAGCAGAGACAGGACGTGCTCGTAGGCCTGGAACAGGCAGGGCAGCGTCTGCAGCCGCACCACGCCCGGGTACGGGCCCTCCGCGACTGGGGAGCACAGAGCAGGAGCTCAGGCCCCCGCACCTCACACCCAGCATTCAGAGCACTCCATCCTTCACTCATTCACACCGTCCTTCACTCAATCACTCCACCCTTCACTCATTCACTCCACCCTTCACTCATTCACTCCACCCTTCACTCATTCACTCCACCCTTCACTCATTCACTCCATCCTTCACTCCACCCTTCACTCCGTCCTTCACTCATTCACTCCATCCTTCACTCATTCACTCCACCCTTCACTCATTCACTCCACCCTTCACTCATTCACTCCACCCTTCACTCATTCACTCCACCCTTCACTCATTCACTCAACCTTCACTCCGTCCATCACTCATTCACTCCGTCCTTTACTCCATCCTCCACTCATTCACTCCCTCCTCCGTCCTTCCCCCAGTCCTCCCCCCCTGGGTGGGGGCGGTGGGGGCGGTGGGGGCAGCGTCCTTACTGTTTTGGATCTCCTCCACGATGGCGGGCTGGAGGCGTATCTTGTCGGGGCTGTGGTCCAGGCAGTAGGCCTGGTGCAGGTGCTGCACCTCCCCGTGCAGCGCCTGCAGCTGCTCCTCACTCAGCTCCGGCCTCAGGATGCGGTCGTTGAACTCCTCTGGGGGGGGGGGGGGGGGGGGGGCACACCGTGAGACCCCACCCTCACCGGGACCACAGGGGGTCAGACACCGGGAGGACCCCCACCCTCACCGGCACCACAGGGGGTCAGACACAGGGAGGACCCCCACCCTCACCGGGACCACAGGGGGTCAGACACAGGGGGGACCCCCACCCTCACCGGCACCACAGGGGGTCAGACACAGGGGGGACCCTCACCGGGACCACAGGGGGTCTTGTGCAAGTGGACTTCATCCCTTCATCTCGCTCCATTTTATAAATGTCGTACCATTGTGTCGCACCCGTTCATACTTTAGGGGTGTGTGTGTGTGTGTAATGTATAGCTGTATACATAGGTGTGTGTGTGTGTGTGTGTGTGTGTGTGTGTGTGTGTGTGTGTGTGTGTGTGTGTGCGCGCTCCAGCTCACCCACGCTGAGGCAGAACTGCAGCACGTGCACGGCACCCTCCTGCTTCAGGAAGTTCATGAAGCGGAACAGAAGGTCCTGCTGCTCCCGGATCTCCTTGAGCTCCAGCTTCAGGACCTGCACGCACGCACACACGCACACGCACACACACATACACACACACACAGATCTATTAGTTCTAGAACCTTCTGTTATAACAGATCTATAGGCCATCGAAGAGGGTTTGAACCCAGAACCTCTCAGCTGGGACGGACAGACGGACGTACCGAGGCCTTCTTGTTGCGGACCTCTGCGTAGCGCTGCAGGAAGGGGACCAGGGCGGAGGGGGGCTCGCTGGGCTCCTCCAGCTGCACACAGAGGGGGGGGTTAGAGAACCAGAGGGGCGGGGTTAGACAGTCAGAGGGGCGGGGTTAGACAGTCAGAGGGGCGGGGTGAGATGGTCAGAGGGGCGGGGTTAGACAGTCAGAGGGGCGGGGTTAGACGGGCGGGGTTAGACAGTCAGAGGGGTGGGGTCAGACGGGCAGGGTTAGACAGTCAGAGGGGCGGGGTTAGACAGTCAGAGGGGCGGGGTTAGACAGTCAGAGGGGCGGGGTTAGACAGTCAGAGGGGCGGGGTTAGACAGTCAGAGGGGCGGGGTTAGACGGTCAGAGGGGCGGGGTTAGACGGTCAGAGGGGCGGGGTTAGACGGTCAGAGGGGCGGGGTTAGACGGTCAGAGGGGCGGGGTTAGACGGTCAGAGGGGCGGGGTTAGACAGTCAGAGGGGCGGTACTGCAGAAACACTTCAAACCACTCATGTTTGGCAGATACCAGCTCCCAGCTGGAGGTCTAGACCAGTGGTTCTCAATTGGCGGGTGCAAGTACCCCTAGGGGTCCTTTGGAGTACAACCGGGGATACTCAGACAAATACAAAGACATCAAATCATTCACCCTGTGCACGTTTGAATTTGAAAGATCAACAATAAAAAGAAAATCAAGAATAGTGGTTGAAATGTGATTCTGAAAACAAGGAGAAACGAGACTCAGAGAAAAATAAACAACACCGAAATGTCGTCAGTTTCAGGTGAGTCTCTTTGAACGGGGTTCCCCTCTCTGACCCTCCCCTGGGCGGTGGGCTTCTTTTGGGGGGAGAAATCAGCCAACAGTGTCATGAAGCTCAGGCCCAAGTTTCTCACGAGCACCTCTCCCCCAAAAAAATGTTTAGCCGGTGAAAGGGGTACTCGGCTGGAACAATATCTCAGAGGGGGTACACTAGCAGGACCGTCTGGAGCCCCAGGGGGCGGGGGGCGGGGCCGAGCCTTACCGGGCCGTCGTCCACCAGCAGCAGCACCATGAGGTTCAGCGTGTCCTGGGACAGAGAGCAGGGGGGTCAGTGGGGGGGGGGGGTCAGCGCGGGGGGGGGGGGGGGGGGGCCATCACCCACACATTGAGTCTGAACCCCACTTACCGGGTCGGCCAAGAAGTCCATGGTGGGCAGCATGACCGAGCCCGAGACCACCTCCCGGAGCAGCAGAGCCAGAGACCTGGGGGGACCCCACCAGTGACCCCAGTTAGCTCAGCCACTGACACACCGGTTATTAGGGTACAACATGATGACCAGCCTTCCTCCAGAAGACCCTCCCCCCCCCCCCCCTCCCCCCTCCACCACTGAGCCCGGTGCAGGCGGTTCATTGTGAGGGGGCGACTGAACCCCGGGGCCCCCGTCTTGTTGAGGTGGAGGGTTGAGTCCAATAGAGTGACCCTGGGTGGGGTTAGTGACCCTGGGTGGGGTTAGTGACCCTGGGTGGGGTTAGTGACCCTGGGTGGGGTTAGTGACCCTGGGTGGGGTTAGAGACCCTGGGTGGGGTTAGTGACTCTAGAGGAGGACTATAATAGAGTGACCCTGGGTGGGGTTAGTGACCCTGGGTGGGGTTAGTGACCCTGGGTGGGGTTAGAGACTCTAGAGGAGGACTATAATAGAGCGACCCTGGGTGGGGTTAGTGACCCTGGGTGGGGTTAGTGACCCTGGGTGGGGTTAGTGACCCTGGGAGGGGTTAGCGACCCTGGGTGGGGTTAGTGACCCTGGGTGGGGTTAGTGACCCTGGGTGGGGTTAGTGACCCTGGGTGGGGTTAGTGCCTCTAGAGGAGGACTATAATAGAGTGACCCTGGGTGGGGTTAGTGACTCGCTAGTGGAGGAGCATTAGGGTGCGTTTGATGTGCGGGTCGGGGCCACCTGCAGCCGGTGGCCTTGGGCGGCAGCACATGGCTGAATAGCAGCTGGGCCAGACTGCGGAGGTACAGCAGCTCCTCCCGCCGGCTCCGCAGCGCCAGGTGGAGGTCGGCCCCGTAGGCCTCCAGGACGGCCTGCTGGAGGCCCTCCCCCCCGGGGCCTGCACACACACACACACACACACACACACACACACACACACACACACACACACACACACACACACACACACACACACACACACACACACACACACACACACACACACACACAATGAGAAACACACACACACACACACACACACACACACACACACACAATGAGAAACACACATAAAGAATAAAACCCCCACACACACACACAATGAGAAACACACACACATAAAGAATAAAAAACACACACAGAATGAGAAACACACACACACACACACCACAAGCATGCACACACACCCCCCACACACACACAATGAGAAACACAAACACACACACACACAATGAGAAACACACACACAGAATGAGAAACACACACACACACAGAATGAGAAACACACACACACACACACACACACACACACACACACAGAGTCAGTGACCACCAGGTGCGGTCCAGCCCCCCCCCCCCCCCGGTCTCCCTCGTCCTACCTCTCTGCTGCACCCGGCTCATCACCTCGATGTGCTTCAGCACCGCCGTCATCACCTTGTCCGCAAACACGGACGGGATGTCCACCTGGGGACACAACACCGTCACTACTGACTGGGACAGGGTGGGACGGACTGACGGACGGACGGAGGGACGGACGTCCACCTGGGGACACAACACCGTCACTACTGACTGGGACAGGGTGGGACGGACTGACGGACGGACGGACGTCCACCTGGGGACACAACACCGTCACTACTGACTGGGACAGGGTGGGACGGACTGACGGACGGACGGAGGGACGGACGTCCACCTGGGGACACAACACCGTCACTACTGACTGGGACAGGGTGGGACGGACTGACGGACGGACGGAGGGACGGACGTCCACCTGGGGACACAACACCGTCACTACTGACTGGGTCAGGGTGGGAGGGAGGGAGGGAGGGAGGGACTGACTGACTGACTGACTGACTGACTGACTGACTGAATGTATGTGTGTCTGACTGAGGGTGTGTGTGTGTGAGTGTGTGAGATAGACAGTGTGTTGGCGATGGACAGTGTGTGTTCCTCCGTCACCTTCTGCGCTCGCCGCACCACCACGGACGCGAAGAAGCGGAAGGTCACCCTGAGCTCGTCCACACAGGCCTCATCGTCTGTGATGTCCCTGTGGGAGAGAGACACCCAATCAATAGTCTCTCTCTCTCTCCCTCATTCCACTAGTGTGCACCGAGAGAGAGAGAGAGACAGAGACAGAGACAGAGACAGAGACAGAGAGACAGAGAGACAGACAGAGAGAGACAGACAGAGAGAGAGAGAGACAGACAGACAGAGCAGCGGTCCAGACTCACCTGTACCACGGGTACACAAAGTTTTCCAGCACCAGCTCAAACACCTACAAACCAGAGAGACACAAACATGGCTGTGTTTGGGGATTGAACCAGAGTGAAACACACGCTAAACTAAGTTCTACGCATTCTCCGATTTGCCTTTTATAAGTAAAACAGAGTAACTTTAGTACCTCGGCGATGGAGGCGTCCACCTTGGAGTGGACCTTCAGGTCCAACCAGGGCTGATAGTTCTCCAAGAGCAGCGTGGGCCTGTTAACACAAACCACATCAGAACCGCAGTAGGGACGACACTACGGACTCAACTGCAGTGCCTCGAACGACCACGAGGGGGAGCCGGGTCCCACTCTACACAACTCAACAGAGAAGTTCAGAGAAAAGATAGTTACCGCGTTATAATATAGCCTAGCTTTAGAGACACTTTCAATACACATTTTCAATGCATAACTGATGATTTCTTGTTGTTTTTAAAGTAATATTATATTTGAACACCGTGAAAGAGCCAAGAAGAGGATAAGAATACATTAAGTGGATGGTTTGACGTACCGGTGTCGTTTACAGCGCACCTTGCCGCAGACGGCGCAACTGCTGCCAAGCGGGAACAGCTCCTGCTGCAGCGGCCGCTGACAAACAAACAGAACCACGTCTAAATCATACCCTAACAACAATAAAACATTATCAATGACGAAACGAACAGAACCACGTCTAAATGATACCGCAACAACAATAAAACATAATCAAAGACGAAACAAACAGAATCACGTCTAAATCATACTCAACAACAATAAAATATGCTGTCAAGGAAATCATAACATGCCTGCACTTAACAAAATAAGCCAGAATATGAGTGGAAATAAATACTAATACAATTAGAAGTTAGACACACATGCACTTCAGAAAATGCTTGGGGCTAAGCCCCCCCCCCCCCCCCCCAGCCTCTAAATCGTAGTGACGTCCCTGGTCTAAATTATACCGTAACAACAGCAAAAACATCACCAATCAGCAGGTTTTACATCCATTTATGTTGGTCAATTAATAAAGAACATCAATTTACATTCTCAGCCACTGTGACCGCATGAAATCCACAATTGTATAACGTTTAATCAACCTGAAGCAATTATAAGTAGTAATTAAACACCGGAGGGCCGGTAGTAAAAAGAAGAAAGTTGTATTTAAATTTAGTTTATCACATGTTTCCCCTGCTAAACCCCTGAAGAACACTGAGGGCCTCACCTTGCTGCGGGGCCTATCGGTGAAGAGGACGTTGGGCAGCAGGGAGCCGGGCCCGAGGGAGCAGTAGAAGGTAGTGACGCCCGCCAGGAAGGACCAGAACACCAACAGAATGTGGATGTACCTGACGGGGGGGCGTCATGACAACAACCCGTCAATCAACTCACAAAACACACACATAACTCCACAACCACTTTTGTAGGTTGCATGCTCAACATGTACTTTGTTGTCGTGTTAATGGTTGGGAGAAACACCATTTTCTTTGTACGAATACTGGTGACATTTCGTTCTTCACGCATTTGGAGACTTTGTTATTGTCTGGTGTGAACTGTGTGAGTTCTGTGCAGTTTGAATCAGAGTGTGTGTGCGTGTGTGAGTGTACGCCCTTGTCTGTCTGTCTGTCTAACTATATAGAAAACAGATTACGATAGATATAGGAGGTGGTGTCCGGGGATTTACAGAGCTGCGCATGCCCAGACCTCAGCCCCTATCTGCTGACCACCTGAGCGCCGCTCACCTGTTGAGCAGCACGGTGAGCAACAGCAGGGAGGACAGTACGCAGCAGGACAGCGGGTACTGGCGGCCCGCCTCCCGGAGCAGGTCCACCTTCAGCCACCGCCTCAGGTGGCCCAGACATCTCCGGATCAGCCCCGCCATCACGACCCGGGACCTGCGGGTAGAGGGGGTCACCACAGCCGTCACATGACACCGCCACTTTAATAATAGTTGTACAACAAAGTAATAGGAAAACTATTTCAGCGAGTTTATGCTAGGTTGAGTACACTGTGGGGCCAGATATCCCTCCCCATCTGGCAGAACTGATGAAGTATCGATGGACTAGTGGCGCTAAGCCTCCTGAACAGAGCGGACGGTGAGCGGTGTTAAACGGTATCAAACAGGGACGAACCGGACGGGTTGTGACGGCACCACGCACCGCGTCCCGCAGAAACACTCCGAGCGGTCACTGGTTACGATGGTTTCACCCGAGTAGGTTCTTCTTTTCCATGTTTTAAACTCCACCACTTCACTGACAGCCGTTTGTTTTCCAGTCTGGAGGACGAGTTCCGGTTTGGAGCGCCTGGTATTTGCTCCAGCAGGACCCGGATGAGTGGAGTCAGAGGACGGGGCGGGGCGGAGAGAAGTTCCGGTTGGGAGCGACTGGTTGGTTCTCCGGTGGGATCAAGAGGAGCGGAGTCAGAGGACGGGGCGGGACGGAGGGCAGAATGTAATTACTAAACTTTTGTTCAATAATAATATAAAAACACAAACCAGAAAACATTGAATCCAACAGGCGCTTCATAAATTGACCTTTAACTGCCAACCTTCCTGAGGCTTTAAAACACTCATAATCCCTAATCCAAAGGATTAGATAAAACAGAATAGTTTAGATATCAAGATTGACTGATTCAATTATTTTGTACATATGTTGAAAATAAAATAATTATTGGTATTCAAATTCAGTGGTGTGTAATTATGAGTAAACAAATCTCATGAAACCAAACGCTTAATATACATAGATAAAAAACACATAATTAACAAGACAAATGTTTTATTTAATAACTTTATTAGAAAAATAAGTTTACTTCGCCTCAATGTATAGTATAAAACAATGTATTTGCAAGAATGCAAACACCCGTTAGCCACATACACACAATAACCTTGTTTGAAATGATGTTGACGTAGACACGGAGTGCGGAGGATGTAACAGACATTGGACGAGTCAAGGACCCAACGTGAGTGACAGGACAACACAGCCAATAGCAGGGCCGCTACTGTTAATGATTACTTTAATAAGAACAAAACACGCAAAACCACCTCTTCCATGTTTTCCATGTGAAACTCCAGATGAACTTGGTTACATGACTGGATTTTTTAAGTCTATTTTTAACAATAAAAATACTGATACAACTACACAATGACAGACAGGCCATAATTAATTCTCAATTGAATCTTTTACGTATTAGAAATTAGTCAGCACAGAAGTGTAAATGTTTTAAAACACAAAAGCCCCACGTTTTGGAGTCCGAACAAAATGTTTTTTTTTTTCCTATTTACCAAACCTTTTCTGTGCAGTTTTCCAATCTCAGACAAGACTTCAATAAGAGTTCACACTTTGAAGGGGACATATACCACCAGGTGTGTTCTGATTCGCCGTTACAAGCCGTTTCGAAAATCTGCCCCATATGACATCACTAGTGGGCGTGTCCACCTAGATGTGTGCTGATAGATCCGTCTACCAGCCTACCCAGTGGACTGAAGCAAACGTTGCTCATCTATCCAGCACAGATCTAGGTGGACACGCCCACTATTGATGTCACAAGGGACATATTTTCGAAACGGCTTGTAAGGCTAATCACACTCACATCTGGTGGTATAATATGTCTCCTTTAAAAACAGAGCGGGTGAAGGTGACCCCTGGAAGCTCAGCACGCCTAGCTCCTCCCTCACGGCCCGCCCCCACTCCTTACACAAACGCACCTCCAGACATCATTTTTTAGCACAAAAGCGTCGACTGGTGTGAATCATAGACGTTATAAAAAAAGTTAAGACTGAGCACCCATCGAGGAAGAACGAGGAAGACTTTGAATCTCCTCTCTACAGGGGGGGGGGGGGGGGGACCGACGCCCACCGCACCGCCCCCCCGCACCGCCCCCCCACGGGTTCAAAGACTCGCAACCCGAAAACAAACACACTAAAAAAAAAAATTATACAAAAACGAAAAAAATAAAATTAAAAAAAAACGCACAAAGTACACAAAAAAGAGACACACAATCTTGATAGTCTTCGCTCTCCAGAGCTCAGCAGCGAGGTCTGTCGACCTGATTGTTCAGGCTCATTGGATGAGGACCGTCCCGCATCACGTCCGCACAGCAGGAGAACCGTGCAGCTCACCGGCGGCCAGGCAGGTGCTTGTGCATATTCACGAGGGGTTGGGGTTTGGGGGGGGGAGGGTGGGGTGGAAGGGGTGGAGCAAAGGTGGAAGGGGCGGAGCAAGGTGTTGGGAGGGGGCGTGCCTCTAAAAATGAGGTAGTTGACCCATCCTTCAACTTGACAGTCCTTAAAAAAAAAAAAAAAAAAAAAAGCAAATAAAAAGCAAAATATCTCTGGACACTCCGCCCTGCCCCCCCAGTCACCACGGCAACAAACTCATCTCTTCCCCCCCCCCCCGCCCCCCTGTTCAGTCATGACGCGATCACTTGGGTCGGCCGGCCCCTCCGATCTTCGTCCGTATAAAAGTGCAAAGACAACACCGGAGAGACGATCACGTGATACAGCCTCCCGACTGGGATTGGTGGAGCCAGGAGGTCGGGGTAGGGGGCGGGGTCTCGGTGGAAGATGGGAGGGAGGAGGTAGGAGATGGGGAGGGGGGGGGGGGAGAGAAAAAGGGAGAGGCTGGAGGGATGAGGGAGAAAGGAGAGATGTGGGAGGGAGGAAAGAGAAGGGGGAGGGAGGAGAGAGAAGGGGGAGGGAGGAGGGAGGAGACACGGGGGGAGGCAGGAGAGATTAGGGAGACAAGAGATGGGAGAGGAGTGGAGAGCAGGGGGAGGGAGGAAGGGAGAAGAGACAAGGGGGAAGGAGGGAGGAGGGAGGAGAGAAGGAGAAGGGGGAAGGAGGGAGGAGAGAAGGAGAGAAGGAGAAGGGGGTTCACGAGCTTCATCATAAAGTAAACGCAGACGGACGCAGGCAGGTGTTCTCTCTCTCTCTCTCTCTCTCTCTCTCAGGGGATTATCCGAGTCATGTGACCTTACCATCCTGTCCAATGGCAGCGTCTGGCCCGCCCCCAGGCGCACTCTTCACTGGAAGGCGGCGTCCGGACCGGAGCAGCGGACCCCTCTGCCCTGCTAGCCAGGTCACAAAAGGAAGCAGTTAGACTCACAGCACATGGCGTCAGTACATCTCTACAGGGCCTCAGAACGCCGTGGCGCTCGGCGGGGACAACACTGAGCTGCCCGGGGGCCTGGATGGAGACACGGCAGAGAGAAGGGCGACACAGTTAGGCACGATCGACGCGGAGTCGAGCGTTTATCGTCAATCGTTGCCGACTTGGCGTACCGTGGTTCGGAGCGTTTTGGCTGCGACTGGGTTAGACATTAAGGAGGGGGGATAAAAACAACGGGACATAATCATAGCCAATCATGCGTGCGGATCATGTCAGATCACGTCGCTGCAGGGTCAACATGCGTGTTAGTAGACCTGGGATCTCATTAAGCCAATCAACAAATCGCGTGGATTTCCGTCAGCAGAAGCTCGTTGTTGTATCCATGAGGAGATCACAAGCAATCAGCCACACCGATGGGAGAAGGTTTGATCAGCGGAGCTATTGAGGGGGAATTGTGACGGCATACAGGTTCAGGGGCCGGACACCGACTGGCAGACTGGGAGGGGGCATCAGACTGGGAGGGAGCATTAGACTGGGAGGGGGCATTAGACTGGGAGGTGACATCAGACTGGGAGGTGACATCAGACTGGGAGGGGGCATCAGACTGGGAGGGGACATCAGACTGGGAGGGGGCATCAGACTGGGAGGGGACATCAGACTGGGAGGGGACCTCAGACTGGGAGGGGACCTCAGACTGGGAGGGGACCTCAGACTGGGAGGTGACCTCAGACTGGGAGGTGACCTCAGACTGGGAGGTGACCTCAGACTGGGAGGGGACCTTAGACTGGGAGGGCCAGACTGGGAGGTGACCTTAGACTGGGAGGGCCAGACTGGGAGGGGGCATCAGACTGGGAGGTGACCTTAGACTGGGAGGTGACCTCAGACTGGGAGGGGACCTCAGACTGGGAGGGGACCTCAGACTGGGAGGGGACCTCAGACTGGGAGGGGACCTCAGACTGGGAGGGGACCTTAGACTGGGAGGGCCAGACTGGGAGGTGACCTTAGACTGGGAGGGCATTAGCAGGCATGGGAGCGTTGTGAAGCAGGCTAAGCTCCAAACCTAGGATCCGTTTCCTCCACGAGGAGCCGTCAATTTATTCCAATCAATTTGAAGAGTTTGCCAAAACATAAATTTGCAACACAATTTGAAGTGGTTGTATCATTATTTTTTTTTACACTTGTGCGTGTACATTTATTAAAGCAGACAAAAAGCAAAAGGATACAAGCCAAAACGTGAAGCCATAAAAACGGGACCGCTTGGGCCCTGATTTTACCATCATCTCACTTTCCATTAACAAGACACGCATTACTTTGTGACAATACAATACAAATTTCATTTGTTATTAAATACATTTCTTTCTTTAGGAGACATAAGTGTGGTTGCCGTGATCTACTTAAAACATTTAAAAACCAGAGTGGAAAACATACATAAAGTGATCAGCCAATTGGAGAGCAGTCTAAAAAAAGAACTGGGTCATAGCCAGCGGTGGAATATGTTGAACCAACCATTAAACGCATAAAAACATCGAATAAAACCAGTTGTCCAGAAGCAGGTGACTTCTATTTTGAAGTGGAATATTAAAATATGTACAAAAAGATTGTTGCCAGTCACCAATTTAGAGGAAAAGAAAAAAGTTAAAACATTTTGTTTTGTGGGATTTGGGGCCAATCGGATAAGAAAAAATAAAATAAAAACAGGAATTTGGGTGGTTCTCGGGGACGCTCGCGGCCTCCTACTTCCACTGCTGCCCGAAACAATCCTGATAAAACTCCTGGTTGTTGGGTTTGTAACCATGGTAACCGGTGGCGTCAGAGATCCTGAGCGGTTGCTGGGGGATGGGCTGCGACCCCCAGTTCTGATTACTGGTCTGGTGCCGCTTGGACTCAGGCTGGTTGTACCCGTCAGCTTTGCGCTTGCCGCCTACCCCGTCTCCTCCTCCACGCCCGCCCCGCGCGCCCCCACGTACCCCTCCACGGCCACGCGGCGTCACTCCTCCACGGGCGCCCCGAGTGCCTCTGCCTGGCCCGGGTCCGCCGCCGCCACCGCCGCCACCGCCACCGCCGCCGCGCTGGGAGAACCCGGCACGGCCCCTGGGAGCGCTGACGCCCCCGCGGCCCCTGTGCATGGGGCCCCCCCGGGAGCCACGCCCCCCGCCGCCGCGCCCGCGGCCCCCGCCGGGCGACTGGTAGTCATCGTAGCCGTAGTAGGGGTCGTCGTAGCCGCCGCCGCCGTAGCGGCAGCTGTTGTAGTCGTAGCCGTAGTAGTCGTAGTGGTCGTCGTAGCCGTAGTACTCGGGGTACGAGTAGCCGCCGCCGCCGCCGCCACCGCGGGAGCCGCCGCGACCACGCCCTCGGGAGGGAGGCGGCATGGCGGGGCCGTAGTAGTAATAGTCGTCGTACCTGGAGGAGGAGACGGTTAGCTCTGGGAATGAAGAGACGCTGCGTTTGTGACCCAGCGTAGCATTCCTGAGAGTTAGAATAAGGCCTAAAAAATTAAATTTGGGTTCCGGTTTCCGACCGACCCTGTCAATTTATGTGCGACCCAAATTATTTTATGATTAAAAAAAATAAATAGAAAATGCAAACTAGAATTACGTTCTTGTACAGCACCTCTTCATTCGTTTTTAAATTAAAACAACCTACCTATCATTCGCTGCCGCTGGAAAAAATAAAATAGATTCCCTACCTACCCATGACCTCAACTGACAACCAACAGGCCTAATGACTAGTGAAGAAGTCCTTCCATTCCCATTTATTATGGTAAAACTATATTCCTAATCCCAGTGCAAAGGATAAACGTGTGGGCCTCCCTATTCCGTGGTCCCGGTGTAACAAATGTCTGCTTGGTGACAGACTGCGAATCAACGTTGAACAAGAGGACGCCCGTCTGAAGGCTGGGAGTGAAACACACACACACACACTGAAGGGGTCTTACATTGGCGTCTTGGCCTGCTGTCTCTGGGCCTTGCGGTCCTTCCTCTTCTGGTCGGGGGGCTTAGCGAACACTATCTCGATGTGCTCTCCCTCCAGGTCCCTCCCGTTCATCTCCTCCAGAGCCTGCGGGGCGAGGGACACCACACCGTTGGGACAAAGCGGCACAGCGAGGGCTTCACAGTGGGCGGGCCAGTGGCGGTGGCTTTGAGTCTCCTCTGTACAGAGCCCCCCTCATCCCTCGGCGAGGGGACCCTGCCTGGAGGAGCCCTGCTACAAACGCATGAGGGACGCGGGGCCAGTGGAGGACAGAGCTCGGGCCTTTTCTGCAGGCGCATGAAGAAGTACCAGTGAGGAGAGGACGGGGTCTTTAAAGATCTCCTATCATACTTCTTTTCTGGTCTTCATTTCTTATTAATGACTCTTATAGAGCAACCTGACACGAATCACAGCACAAAAAACTGGAGATTTTCGGGAAACTCTTCCTCTCATCTGGGCGCTTTGAGCATTCTCTGTCAACACTTAGCTTCGTCCTTCTCCGCCCCCTCGCCCCCCCCTCCTGCCAACCCCACTCCGTTGTGATTGGTGACCTTCCGGAAGAGCATGTTGCAGCATAACCATACATGGAAAATCCGGATTGTTCTACATAGATAAATCCCGGAAATTTGAACAAGTGAATGGCGACCGACGTCCCTAGTGTTTAGCGCCCTGCACTTTCACCCCCAGACGGTCACCAGGGAACACGTCTTAATGCATGTACGGTATTATTTGACACTTTAGTATGGTTAAACATGACTATAAATCATAATAACAACGTTTATAGGTCATAAAAGTCGAAAAAGCATAATAGGTGCTCTTCAAAGAATTGCAAGGCTTTGAATGATGGAGTGGGCACAGATGAGTGGATAGTAAACGATTAGTAAGACGCTGCGTGTTGTGTGTGAGGCCGACCCCACCTTGACGGCACCGTCCCGATCCTCAAAGTGGATGAAGGCGTAGTCCTTCAGCTTCTTCACGCGCTCCAGGATCCCGTACTCTCTGAAGGTCTGCTCCAGCAGCTCCTCCGTCACCCCGTTGGACAGGTTCCGTACGAAGAGGACCTTCACCTGGGGAGACAACAGGCCGGGTTAGGACGAAAGGCCAGCGCCACCACCTGGTCACTGAGGTCCACCAACCAGTGAGATGAACCACCAGGAAGTCACACACACACACACACACACACACACACACATTAGCTAGTGAGCCCTCCAGTGAGTTGAGACCGCTCTTCCCAGGGGTGTGTCAGGGGGGGGGGTTACCTTGGCCATGACCTCGGGGTCGGGGTCCTCGATGGGGTCGGCCCACTCCACCGTCACCACGTTGCCCCACACCTTCACTTTGCCGCTCATGAGGCGGCGGCGGGCCTGCGCGGCCGTCTTGTGGTCCTCGTACTCCAGGAAGCAGAAGCCGCGGTTCTTCTTCTTGTCGTCCGGCTGGTGGTACAGGATGATGTCGCTGAGGCCCTCTGGTGGCGGGAGGGGGGAGCGCGCGTTAGGGTCACTTCTTAGGGGGGGGGGGGGGGGTTTACAGGTGAGAGGGTGATGGAACGACCTGTAGAGGGGATTCACCCTCACACCTGGTGGCTGAATACGAGGCTCCCAAATTCATTACAGAAAAAAGAAATAGACATTTGACACAAAATACCAAACCTGCATGTAAAAAACAAGAATGTTACTCTTCTTTTTGAAGAAGAACACTGTTTTGTTGCGTATAAAACAATGGTTTGTGTCCAGGTCTCCAGTCTACTCCCTGGTTCAGATAGGAAGAGGTGACCTGCCTGTGACTTTGGAGAACTCCTCCACAATCTGCTCCTTTGTTTTGCTCTTTGGAATGGAGCCCACAAACAGCCGGTTGTTGGCCACGGAGATGCACACACCGATGTGTTTGCCCGGGCGGATCTCGTGGTTGTTGCACTGGGGGGGGGGGGGGGGGGTGGGGGGGGGGAGAAAGAGGAGAGTGAGGACCCCCACATACCAACAGCGCCAACATTGACGCTCACACACACACAGGACAACTGCTCTGTGACTTGAAGCGCCGTATTGGAAATATATACACTAACTAACTAACATCTATAAATGTACAATAAACAAAAATATACAGTGCTGTACAATATACAGTGCTTTGGAATAAACAGTGGTTTAAAATAGAGCATACAATAAACCAAACTGTAAATATATGGTACAATATTCCATACTGTAAAATACACCAAACTGTACAATATAGAGTACTGTAAAATATACACTACAATATTCTGTACTGTACCATATACAGTCCTCTACAATATACAGTACTGTAAAATATACAGTACAATATTCTGTCCTGTACCATATACAGTCCTGTACAATATACAGTACTGTAAAATATACAGTACAATATTCTGTACTGTACAATATACAGTCCTGTCCAGTATACAGTCCTGTACAGTATACAGTCCTGTACAGTATACAGTCCAGTATACAGTACTGTAAAATATACAGTACAATATTCTGTCCTGTACAATATACAGTACAATATACAGTCCTCTTCAATATACAGTCCTGTATACAGTCCTGTCCAGGGGTACAGCAGCCTGGTGGCTGAGCCTCACCAGCTGGACGGCTTCCTGCGCAGCGTCCTTAGTGCAGAAGGTGACGAAGGCGTAGCCGCGGTTCATCCCACTCAGAGGGTCCATCATCAGCCTCAGGTCCCAGATGGGCCCCGCCTTCTCAAACAGCGGCACCAGCTCGTCCTCAAACAGGTCCCGCGGGATCTTACCCACAAAGATCTGGACCAAAGAGATACGATTTAACGCAAGATCAGACTCCTTCTCCTTCGTCTAGTTTGTTGTACTTCGTCAGCGCTTTGGGGGATTTTCAGCGTTTAGCTCCAAAGTTCTGTGCTGATGGTTGAGAGCCGAACTCGGGAGGACGCTTGTATTAAAGCATCCGCTGGATGACTTATTGTCATCACCTTGGGTCAGCGGGGTGTCATAAACCTTTGGCCCGATCAGCCCTTTGAGACTGTGATGGTGATTAAGGGCTACACAAATCAAATAGAATTGAATGAACCAACAGACTCTGCACCTGTGGACACACCAGGATACTCTGGTGGTGAGTGAGGGTGTGGGTTTGAACCCGGCCCCAACCTGCTCATTAACGCACAATCATCTAAAAAATCCACAGCCACAGAACACACCCCCCCCCCCCTCCACGTGGCCCGGCGACCCCGTACCTCGGTCCCGATGGGCGGCTGCCCGGCGTCGTGGACCGACTCCGGCGGCGGGCCCCCGTACTTGCGCTGGCCCGTGGTGACGTCCAGGGTGTAGCCGGTGCGCTCCAGCAGCGTCTTGAGGCGGGTCTCGTCCGGCCCCTTGGTGGCGTCGGCCACCTTGGTGCCCTGCTTCTCGCGCTGCCGGTACGTCTTCATCACCCCGCACAGGAAGGCACTCTTGTTCTGGACGGGAGGAGGACACGGGCACTTAATGTACGCACTTAGTGTACGACGTACTACATTTTGATTATTTAAAGGGCAGTGCACGTCAATCTACATTCATGTTAATGTGCACAGGATGGCTGAAGTGTAAAAACATATTAAAGAATACACACAGCAACCGAAAACAGTATAACATGATGTCAACAGACTCCATTAAAACAAATAACCATACAACCATTCAAACAAACCACTATGGGTTATAGTACTTATTTGTGTAGCATCTTGTCCTAGCTATCTTTGTGGTACACGGGGAATAGGTTACCTAGCGATTGTTAGCGTTTGGCACTTGGTTCTTTGACCATCCTTACTGTACCCACAGCGGTATATTGTTGTTTCTCTTTCTCTGACAAATGTACTTCCCTTTGGATAGTCCCTTTGGATAAAAGCATCTGCTACATGCCCTAAATGTAAGTGTAAAAGAATGCCGTTGATGGGAGGATTGAGGTGCTCACAGGTCAGGAGGCGGGGCTTCAGATCAACGATACACACACAGATGTTGAAAGGGCCCCTGCTTTACCGCCAGGTGTGTGCCCTTCCCGATGCATGATGAGCTATATCACACGCCTTCAACAGGGACTGTACCAGCAGGTAGGCTGATCGTTCAACACACACACACCTGAAAGACTCATGTGTACCGTCCTGATAGGGTACAGGCTAATCCTCGTCCCACCCAGATGGTAAAGTAGGGACCATTTGGACTGAGTGGAAGAGGTACAGACTAGAGTGAGGGAGCCTACCTGGACTGAGTGGAAGAGGTACAGACTAGAGTGAGGGAGCCTACCTGGACGTGTGACAGGTCGCTCTCCTTGAACTGCACCAGGACCTGCAGAGCCCCGTCCTCGTTGAACTCCTTCAGGGCCTCGATGGCCCGCTCATCCAGGTCGCTGTGGGCAACCAGGCCTGGGGGGGGCGATACACCAGAACAAACCGGTTACACCACCACCAAACCAAAGAGGAAACGCTTGCTGGCGTAGAAGTAAGTAGTCAGATTTGTTTGTTGTTCTGCATGACAGGTATCACTCAAAAGATGTCAGTCTGCAGGATGGATACACAAAGTGGGAATGGTTTCACACAGTTCTGGAACTGCTTAGTAGCTCTATTCAATTCAAAATTTAGGACATCACTTACTCGACTCGGTAACTTATTTATATTTATCCATCAATAACAAAAAGTCAGAAAAATTGCAAATTATATAATATGCAATTGTTAATTGTTGTAGCCCATTGACTGTTATGTTGTCCTCTTATACATTATTGGTGGAAACCTGGAATAGAGGCAGACAGTGCTGTTTCAGCCAATTGGAAAGCGAAGTCTACTTGGTGATCAGCATGGACATCAATGAGAAAATGAAGACCATTCTAACCAGAGGTCCAGTGACAGCATGTTGAAACACATTCAAGTGTTCATATTCACCCTGGTGGATTCAACACCAATATAAAAGGTGATTGCAGTGGGGAGTATTTACGACCAGACGAACAGTAATAGGTTTGTAACACATGACAGAATGCATGTCCGACCCTCTGCCCCACATTAGAAGTCACACAATGTTTCTCACTGGCACTAATCCAACTGTCCCATGTCCCGTCAGACACACGTCTCTCTTGTTTCTGTGCATCAGGTGATGAGCAGCGCGTACATCTCTACTGTGAGCCCCCTCTGTCACCCCTACTGACACAACGCACACCAGCTGTCTGGGCTGTCGAGCTGAAGTCACTCAAACTACAAACACATACTTCAAAAGGACTCTTTCTTAACCAAGAAAAATTCACATACAGGAAAAATTCACATAATTTACGGGTGCAGACGTGTATAGTGAAAGGAACAGCAGAACAACTAGAACAGCTGAATACTACAAGACCAGCATGCGTCAAACCACAGTGGGTGAAGATGTGCCAATGCCAACTTGAGGCTGGTGATAGAACAAGAGGAGATGATGGAGGGGCAGGAACGAGTGGTGGCGTAACAACACACGGTACCTGCGATGTAAACTTCGTCTAGCTTCTCGGCGACTTTCTGCGGTAATCCCGCATCAAGCAGAGTCTGAAAGTGCTCCGACCGGGTGACCTCGACGGCCGCGGTGTCCATCGGCTCCGTGGACTCCTCCGTGCCGTTCCCGTTCACATGATCGACAGCCATGTCGGTAGACATCTGTGCAGGCGAGAGAAGTTAACAATACCGATGAGATGGGTTGTTGTGAATAATCAGCAGGAGGGTATCGATCCATCAGCAGGGTATCGATCACGTTTCAGCAGCCCACTGGCACCGGGGGACAGACTACCCAGTGTTTCAACACGCTGGATCAGCGTGTCAAAACCAGTACCGGGTGGGACGGAGATCATTCAAACAACACATCGTAGTACACTTCAAACATTAACCCAACACACAAATTCATCCACGATCACCTGTGCGAAACGTGCCTAAATGAAAACACGTTGAGCGGAGGATGGTCCGACCTGTAGTAAGTAGTCGACACATACACAATGCATGGACAGAGCCCGTCAGTCACACCACCAACACACAGGGACATAGAGCCATGGACATCTGCAGAACATGAAATACTTATAATAATATTAATAATGTGATATTGATGAAGGTATTGGGTCTGGCTAACGTTAGCCCGGCGACGCCACGCCTCTCGGCCTGTCGTCCACCAGGCTAGCCTTATTCTCATTATATATCTCATTATTCAGCCTGATATCAGGCGGGGTTTTAAATGCACAGGTTAAACGTCTGGGAGAAAAACCCAGTTGAAGTAAATCATTGTCAAATGTATGCCAGGAAAGATTCAGTCAGAATAATAGCGCTGTACAAAATGCCGGCTAGCCGTGAGGATGCGGCTACGTGCTAACGGGAGCAGCTACATGCTAACGGTAGCCGTCACCACATCACCTCAACGTGCATCCGGCAGTGAAAGGGTGAACGTTCACGTGGACATTCTGACGTGAATAAATGGACTTCGAAGGGTTACGTACCATGCAGGTCTTCGACAGAGTACACAATACAGACTTGGTGTATTCGATATGTTAAGAGAAAGAAAAATAATCCCGACAGCAGGTTTGGATAGAGTCCTCACTCCCGGTTAAACAAAATGGCGACCGCGTAACGTCGCGATTTCTGTGTGACGTAAACGGGGTCTCCTCTGCCGCCACGCACGGGCTGCTCAATTTCCCTAACGTATTGTAATATTTGTTTTACATACAAAGAAACGATTTAAAATATTAGTATAATTCAGATCGAATTTGGTTGCAATTGTCAATTTGTAATGGTCAGTGTCGACGTCCACACGTATTATTCTAAAAATTTACTTGGGTCATTATATACAGTATTTCATCCAAATCTGATAAAAACGAGACGCTCCCATGACAGGACCGGTGACCAGTTCTATTGCGGAGAGATAGACACAATGTTCCATATGTACATATCGTTTCCGTAGTGTAGTGGTTATCACGTTCGCCTCACACGCGAAAGGTCCCCGGTTCGAAACCGGGCGGAAACACATTTTGAATTTTCGGGAACCCTTCGAATACTTTTCGTTTAGTGATCTGATAATGAGCTTTTTATTATTATTTTAAGCGTATTTGCGAACGATTTAGAAAGCGGTTTCTTACCCAGGCCGTTTAATGAACGCTGTATGCACTTGCCACTCACTGTGTATGATATAAAGTGACAAGAAAAGTAATAGCTATGCTATTTAATTATTCAATCTCAATGATGTAAGCAGTTTTCTGCAGGCCGGCAGATCAGATCGGTGATCCAGAAGGCCCCATGCAGATGCATTTCACCATGCAGAGAGGTGGTTGGTCCTCAATAATCTTCATGTATACGCTCATAAAGTAACATTACATGGTATTTGGCCGATTAGACGTATCCATGGTCTTATGAGGAGCTGCTGGTAGCAGGAGGTTTATCATCATTTAATGGGCGGATGGACCAATGAGTGATCTATTTTACGTAGATTTCATGTTAATTTTAATACGTTATATTTTCAGTTTTCCAATTTTATATCTGAAATACTTATTAAAAAGAACAAAAAAGACAAAACATGAACAGCAAAAAGGAAGAAAGTGATGAGCTGCCAGATAAACAAAAAAGTACAAAAAAAATAAATCCTGTTTCCGCCCGGTCTCGAACCGGGGACCTTTCGCGTGTTAGGCGAACGTGATAACCACTACACTACGGAAACTCGGTGACTACTCGAACACAGGAACAGCATTAAATAGTTAGTAGACGTAGATGTAGGCGCTTCATAGTTAGATTGACCCTTACCCATGCTCATGCCCGTTTTACTTTGTTCAGCCCTAACAATGTATATCATTAAATATCTCTGGTCTTACGGAGGACCAGTCGGAGAGATATTTAATGGCTCGTTGTGACGGCTGGAACAAATGTTAGGCCACACGTTGTCAGTGGCGGATATAGTCGTTTTAACTCCCAACCGATACTATGTCCTCAACAGCGAGCTCTGAATACAAAAACCTTTACCATGTTTCCGCCTGTTCTCGTACCGCGGACCTTTCGCGCGGTAGCCGAAATAGTATGGCTTAACTTTCTTAACTTTCCCCATTCATTCTCAATGGTAGTTCTTAACAGTACGGATGTAATATTTTTTCGGCCACTGGTAGAAATTAGGCGCTGTCCCGAGTTTCCGTTATTCAAACGCCCCTTCATACCACAATATGAGTTTATGAAAAAAGATTTATTTATGTCATGTTTTTTTTCTTTGAAGCACTAAAAACAGTGCAATGTTGTGATGTTTTAATAAATGTAGTCTTCTATCTGATTAAATTGTAAGAATTGTATTCGTTCGCACTTATTTGACACTCGTTCTGATGATATAAATAGCTTAAAGTGTAAAAACGGAATTTGGAAAAAAATAAAACGGTATTTGGAAAAAATAAAACGGATTTCATAGGGCCCTTTGAAAATTCAGGCCCTGGTTCGGACAAACTTTTTCGGAATATCTGCTCTATAGAATACAATGAGAATTTGACATGAACGTTGTTTAACTCAAAACAGTTAGGATGTTTCCGCCCAGTTTCGAACCGGCAAATGGAACTCATGTATGGAGAGAATCTATCAACCCACGGAGGTGGTTATATCCAAGATATTATCCTAAACATCCATTCTCTTTACATATACAGTCTATGCTCTCAACAGCAAGCACTAAATACTAAAACTTCGAGTAGTATTTAATGTTTCCGCCCGGCCTCAAACCGGGGACCTTTCACGTTTCAGGCGACGTGATGACCACTATACTATGAAAACCTGTGAGAAAAAAAAAAAGAAGTCCTAAAAGAGTTTGTCATCAGAAACACATGAACAGATTTTAAGCGCTTGTTTAAACCCTCAATAATATGAATAATATACTGGGCGTGGTGCCCAGTAGATACTGCTGAAGGTTCAGTTCCTGGTTCAGACAGACTTTTTCAGAATAGATGATCGATAGTAAAGCAGGAGAAATTAAACATCAACTTTGAATGTCTCCAAAGAAATTGTGCTGTGCTCCTTACCTATACAGTCGGCGCCCTCAACGAGAGCTCTGAACACAAAAAAATGTCCTTGTTTCCGCCCGGTCTCGAACCGGGGACCTTTCGCGTGTTAGGCGAACGTGATAACCACTACACTACGGAAACCTGTTAGCTTGAAACAAAACCCTAGAAAAATTTGTGATCAGAAACACACGTATGAACAGCTTTTAAGCACAGATTTAAAGTTTAAACATAAAATAATATGACAAAGCTATTTGTAGAAGACGTTCAGTGCTGCCGGTTCACACAGACTTTTTCAGAATAGCTGCTCTATAGACTACAAAGGGAATTTGACATTAATTTCGAACATCTCAATACAGTAAAGCTAATCCGCCCGGGGACCTTTCACGTGTTAGGCGAACGTGATAACCACTACACTACGGAAACCTGTGTGGGAAGAAAAGGCAACCCTAGAAAAGTGCGTCATCAGAAGCACAAACATAAACAGGTTTTCAGCGCAGGTTTAAACACTTAATAATATGACAAGGCTATTGGTTGAAGCCTTGTCATATTATTATCCATTCTCCCATCTGCTACCACGGGGAACAATGCTAGCATGCTAGGCTTCAATTGTAAAGTCGTAACGACAGCGGCAAAAGTCAGCCAAGACATGCTAATGGCTACGAACCATCCATTGCACGCTAGACGATCCAGGATGAGACGGTTAACCCAGATGTCCATGCTGGAGAGGTGCACGAAGAAGACTCAGGAACGCTAGGCAATACAGGAAAGGAGGTTGACACCCAGACACTTCTAATGCCGCGTTTCCACTGCAGGGTGCGGAACGGATCGGATCGCAAAGGTGCGGTAGGGAGGGGGCGGTATAGCCCAGCTCAGTTCCGAGGTCGCGTTTCCACTGCCGACAGTACCCTTGGTGGTAGGCCGGATGTCGATCGCCGCGGCAGCTACGTAAACATAGTAAACAACGTCTTCCTCCCCAAGAATGCAGACGAACGTCTCCACCTCCTTGTTCGGCCAAGCAAGCTTTTTACGCGACATGTTAATTGTTAAGAATAATACCTCGAGGCTACTGTTTGTTCGTCTTTATCCCCGCGTCGACCAGAAGTGACGATTCTGTCGACCAATCAACGGAGGGGGGGTGTAGCTAGAATTCCAGGGTACCCTTTCAGGCGTCTGGTCTCGTTTTGGGTACCGCAACGGAGGAGTCCCCAAAATGGGGTCGGAACGGGTACGGCAAAGTCTGGGTCACGCCCACTTTTGGCGGTGGAAACGCGATCCGACCCGCACCTTTGCGATCCGATCCGTTCCGTACCCTGCAGTGGAAACGCGCCATAAGAACTTCTCACAACTAGAGTTAGAGTTTAACTTTCATACAGTCTATGCTCTCAACTGCGAGCGTTAAATACAAAAACTTTGACCATGTTTCCGCCCGGTCTCGAACCGGGGACCTTTCGCGTGTTAGGCGAACGTGATAACCACTACACTACGGAAACCTGTTAAAACAAACAAATCTTGTCATCGCAAGGACCCGCATGAACAGGTTTTCAGCGCAGGTTTAAACACTTAATAATATGACGAGGTTATCGGTTGAAGAGGTGGCGTGGTGCCCAGTGGACACTGCTGAAGGTTCTGTTCCAGACAGACTATTCCCGACAGACAATTCCCGAATAGCTGCCCGATAATAAAGCAGGAGAATTTAAACATTAACTTTGTATGTCTGAAAACAGTAATACTGTTTCCGCCCGGTTTCGAACCGGGGACCTTTCGCGTGTAAGGCGAACGTGATAACCACTACACTACGGAAACCTGTTAGTCTGAACAAAACCCTAGAATTTTTTTTCATCAGAAGCACCCGCATGAACAGGTTTCAGCGCAGGTTAAAAAACGTAATAATATGACAAGGCTATTTGTAGAAGAGGTGGCGTGGTGCCCAGTAGACACTGCTGAAGGTTCTGTTCCAAACAGACTTTTCACGAATAGCTGCTCGATGGCAAAGCAAGAGAATTTAAACTTTAAATTTGTATGTATCAAAATACAAATATTGTTTCCGCCCGGTTTCGAACCGGGGACCTTTCGCGTGTGAGGCGAACGTGATAACCACTACACTACGGAAACACATTCAAGGCGTATCTGGCAACCCAGCAGAATCCCGTCATCAACCGTCCAGTCTAGTTCACAACATTTTATGGAACCAGGGTCAGAGTGGTCAGGTGTGAATGTAAGTGGTTATATCATACATATTTGAAACATATTGTCCTAAACATCCTTTCGCCCATCTGCTACCGCGAGGATCAATGCTAGCACGCTAGGCTTCAATTGTAAAGTCGTAACGACAGCGGCAAAAGCCAGCCAAGACATGCTAATGGCTACGAACCATCCATTGCACGCTAGACGATCCAGGATGAGACGGTTAACCCAGAAGTCCATGCTGGAGAGGTGCACGAAGAAGACTCAGGAACGCTAGGCAATACAGGAAAGGAGGTTGACACCCAGACACTCCTAAGAACTTCTCCCAACTAGAGTTAAACTTTCATACAGTCTATGCTCTCAACTGCGAGCGCTAAATACAAATATTTTGACCATGTTTCCGCCCGGTCTCGAACCGGGGACCTTTCACGTGTTAGGCGAACGTGATAACCACTACACTATGGAAACCTGTTAAAATTAACAAATCTTGTCATCAAAAGGCCCCGCATGAACAGGTTTTCAGCGCAGGTTTAAACACTTAATAATATGACAAGGCTATCGGTTGAAGAGGTGGCGTGGTGCCCAGTGGACACTGCTGAAGGTTCTGTTCCCGACAGACTATTCCCGACAGACTATTCCCGAATAGCGGCCCGATAATAAAGCAGGAGAATTTAAACATTAACTTTGTATGTCTGAAAACAGTAATACTGTTTCCGCCCGGTTTCGAACCGGGGACCTTTCGCGTGTAAAGCGAACGTGATAACCACTACACTACGGAAACCTGTTAATTTGAACAAAACCCTAGAATTTTTTTTCATCAGGAGCACCCGCATGAACAGGTTTCAGCGCAGGTTAAAAAACTTAATAATATGACAAGGCTATTTGTAGAAGAGGTGGCGTGGTGCCCAGTAGACACTGCTGAAGGTTCTGTTCCAGACAGACTTTTCCCGAATAGCTGCTCGATGGCAAAGCAAGAGAATTTAAACTTTAAATTTGAATGTATCAAAATACAAATATTGTTTCCGCCCGGTTTCGAACCGGGGACCTTTCGCGTGTGAGGCGAACGTGATAACCACTACACTACGGAAACACAAACAAGGAATCTGGCAACCCACAAGAATTCCGTCATCAACCGTCCAGTCTAGTTCACAACATTTTATGGAACCAGGGTCAGAGTGGTCAGGTGTGAATGTAAGTGGTTATATCATACATATTTGAAACATATTATCCTAAACATCCATTCGCCCATCTGCTACCGCGAGGAACAATGCTAGCACGCTAGGCTTCAATTGTAAAGTCGTAACGACAGCGGCAAAAGCCAGCCAAGACATGCTAATGGTTACGAACCATCCATGGCACGCTGGATGGCACGCTGGAACTTCTCACAACTAGAGTTAACTTTCATACAGTCTATGCTCTCAACTGCGAGCGCTAAATACAAATACTTTGACCATGTTTCCGCCCGGTCTCGAACCGGGGACCTTTCGCGTGTTAGGCGAACGTGATAACCACTACACTACGGAAACCTGTTTGATCGAATAAATCTTGTCAAAAAAAAAATATGAATAATATACTGGGCGTGGTGCCCAGTAGATACTGCTGAAGGTTCAGTTCCTGGTTCAGACAGACTTTTTCAGAATAGATGATCGATAGTAAAGCAGGAGAAATTAAACATCAACTTTGAATGTCTCCAAAGAAATTGTGCTGTGCTCCTTACCTATACAGTCTACACCCTCAACGAGAGCTCTGAACACAAAAATGTTACCTTGTTTCCGCCCGGTCTCGAACCGGGGACCTTTCGCGTGTTAGGCGAACGTGATAACCACTACACTACGGAAACCTGTGCTAATGTGGACAACCCTAGAAAAATTTGTGATCAGAAACACACGTATGAACAGATTTTAAGCACAGATTTAAAGTTTAAACATAAAATAATATGACAAGGCTATTTGTAGAAGACGTGCAGTGCTGCCAGTGTCCAGTAGTGACTGCTGGAACATAATATGACGAGGCTATAGGTTGAAGAGGTGGCGTGGTGACCAGTAGACACTGCTGAAGGTTCTGCTCCAGACAGAGTATTCCCGAATAGCTGCTCGATGGCAAAGCAAGAGAATTTAAACATTCACTTTGTATATTTCAAAAATGTAACACTGTTTCCGCCCGGTTTCGAACCGGGGACCTTTCGCGTGTGAGGCGAACGTGATAACCACTACACTACGGAAACACATACATGCCCCAATCTGGCCACCCGATAGAATCCCGTCATCAACCGTCCAGTCTAGTTCACAACATTTAATGGAACCAGGGTCAGAGTGGTCAGGTGTGAATGCAAGTGGTTATAACATACATATTTGAAACATATTATCCTAAACATCCATTCTCCAATCTGCTACCGCGGGGAACAATGCTAGCAAGCTAGGCTACAATTGTATGGTCGTAACGACAGCGGCCAAAGCCCGCCAAGACATGCTAATGGCCTACGAACCGTCCATTGCACGTTAGACAATCCAGGTGGAGACGGTTACCCCAGAAGTCCATGCTGGAGAGGTGCACGAAGATGGCAATACAGGAATGGATGTTGACACCCCAACACTACTAAGAACCTCTCACAACTAGAGTTAGAGTTTAACTTTCTTACAGTCTATGCTCTCAACTGCGAGCGCTAAACACAAAAACTTTGACCATGTTTCCGCCCGGTCTCGAACCGGGGACCTTTCGCGTGTTAGGCGAACGTGATAACCACTACACTACGGAAACTGATACCAAAATGAAATCAGTTTTAGTTATTGTTTGTGTAAATGGAAGAGGTTACTAAACACATATTATTCTAAGCATTCATTCTCTTTACCATGCAGTCTACGCCCTCAGCGAGAAGTCTGAACACAAAACTTTTCCTTGTTTCTGCCCGGTTTCGAACCGGGGACCTTACACTACGGAAACTCACGGTTTTTGAAATCGTCACATAAACAAACTAATCGACAAGACGAGGGATAAATGACAAGGGATATATCTCTTGTCTTTTATCCCTCTATTCCCCACTATTCACGGAGCCTGAAGTGAATAATTGTTAATTAAATAGTCTAGATAGATAGATAGCCTAGTCAAGTCTTTATTAATACCAAACGACACAAATCGTCGGGAATCCATTTAGGTGGTTCGGCCCACACAGGACAGTAGCCTACAAGACCACACAGAACAAGTCTGACTGGACATACACACAATACATCACATTAAAACTAGACACGCTTTGATATATAGATAGACAGATAGGCCTAGATAGATAGATATGTTCCATTATTTGCCTTGCGGAGCCAACCAGTCCTGTGCACGTATGCAAATTAGCCATGTGCGGCAATGTCTATTTGTTTTGAGTGCGACGAATGAGTGCAGATCATGATTTGCAGATGCAGATCAGTGAAACATATTTTAACTACTACAGCACGCAGGGTTTTTTGTTCTCGGTTGTAATTAGCCTACATTTTAGGATTTTTTTTATATTGGGGGGAATCACTGTCCTACTTGTTGTCGAAGCACTTTATCGAACAAGCAAACCGTCTCGGCAATATGGCCAAGGTGTATGGGAGAGTTCACTATTTGATATGGCTGTCTGTAGGGCCTACTAAACGCATACGGCTCCTTTAAAAGCGTCTGCATAATTGAATTGTACGTCATGAGCGACTTGAGCGACCAAAGCGAACAGAAAAATTTGCAGCGAAACTTTGTGAGCGACCAAAGCGTCAAAGACTGTACGTCCTGGTGTGGACGTACAGTCACAGTGCAAATATGTTTTTGAATGAGTTTCTGAAAATTGTGTTTTAAGTTGGGACATATGTAATTATAATTTGTAAGTCCATGTTGCAAATATGACAACCAAAAAAACATTTAAAATGTTGATGCATGATTGTGGACTATATGGAAAGAGTACAATTACAGGTCTTCTGAAAATGTTATTGGTAGCTGGGTCATAATTCTGCTTAATTTTTTATATATTGTTGCTTAAAGCGCACTCATTAATGAGAAAATGTCAAACTGACACTGCATGTTGAAAAGGTTGCTGACCCCTGGTCTAGGCTCTCAAGAGCCAGCTCTAAACACAAAAAGCTTCACCATGTTTCCGCCCGGTCTCGAACCGGGGACCTTTCGCGTGTTAGGCGAACGTGATAACCACTACACTACGGAAACCTGTGTTGCATAAAAAAGGCAACCTTTTACAAATTTGTCATAAGAAGCACACGCATGAACAGATTTTCAGCGCACGTTTATACACTCAATAATATGACGAGGTTATTTGTTAAAAATGTGTCGTGGTGCCCAACCTTCAGCCCACACTGCTGAAGGTTCAGTACACACATTTTTAAGAATAGCTGTTCTATAGTAAAGCAGGAGAATTGAAACATTAACTTTGTATATCTCAATACAGAGATACATTTTCCGCCCGCTTTCGAACCGGGGACCTTTCGCGTGTGAGGCGAACGTGATGATAACCCAACCAAATAAAAATCTTGCGACCCAAAAACCCTCCATCAACTGTCCAGTTTATAAATTCACAACATTAAATGGAACCAGGGTCTCAGTGGTCATGTGTGAATCGAAGTGGTTACATCATACATATTTTAAACATATTATCCTAAACTTCCATTCGCCCATCTGCTACCGCGGGGAACAAAGCTAGCACGCTAGGCTACAATCGTAAGGTCGTAACGACAGCGGCCAAAACCCGCCAAGACATGCTAATGGGCTACGAACCGTCCATTGCACGCTAGAAGATCCAGGAGGAGACGGTTACCCCAGAAGTCCATGCTGGAGGGATGAACGGAGAAGACTCAGGAACCCTAGGCGATACAGGAAAGGATTTTGACAGACACCCCAACACTTCACTTCTAAGAACTTCTCACAACTAGAGTTAGAGTTTAACTTTCATACAGTCTATGCTCTCAACTGCGAGCTCCAAATACCAAAACGTCGACCGCTTCCGCCCGGTCTCGAACCGGGATATTTTCCCGTTAGGCGAACGTGATGATAACCACTACACTACGTAAACCTGTTAAAACATCGAAGACAACTCTAAATTACGATCTTGTTAGGAGCATATATGAACAGATTTTAAGCACCGTTGTTAACACTTAAGCCGTTTCTCAATACCAAGTACGCGAATTTCGGACTCGTGGACTTGGAAGTTCGCAGACTTCCAAGTACAAACCTCCGAGGCCGGGAGTACGCACTCGATGACGTCACCATCTTATTATTTGAGAATAGGCTATTGATATAAGAATTACGAACGAGCGAGAATAGAACACACACACACACACACACACACACACACACACACACACACACACACACACACACACACACACACACACACACACACACACACACACACGATATTTGTGGTGTGTGTGTGGAAGAGGTGGAGTGCTGTCCAGCAGACAGAGTTTTTCAGAATAGCTCCTCTATTGTACAGCAAAATAATTTAACATAACATTCTGTATCTCCAAAAATAAAACCAGGACCTTGTTTCCGCCCGGTCTCGAACCGGGGACCTTTCGCGTGTTAGGCGAACGTGATAACCACTACACTACGGAAACTGAAAGACACTTCTATAAAAGGTGGAAAAAATATTTTCCTCACAAGCCGGGAAGAAAGACAACACAACATACATTAGTTCGAAAAATACATACTTTGGCGAGCTGCACGGGAAGGATGAGACGGCATCCCAGGGTCAGCAGTTCACTGCTGTATCCGCTCCCCATACGTCACCGCACAACTTCGGGACTGCTTTAATAGCAAAAGCAAGTGGAAAACACACCTGACCATTCAACGACCGTAACACTTTAAGTAATGGTGCAATGAGAACACGTGGCAAAAATACACACCCACATCGATCAACATCAATTTCCATGAACCCTGATTAGTTTCCAAACCAGAAATGACCCAGGAGGGCCCCGAAAGGTCCAAACAGAGAGGGAAGACCCTTCCCGAAATCCCTTGGGCGTCCACCCCTGTGGTCGCTACAATACAAACAAGGATAGCCTTCTTAAACATGAACTATAAAGTTGTATCACGCGTGTTATTGTCGAGGAACTTAAAGTGATCTGTATTCTTGGATGTAGAATCTAGATGGATAAGCGTTATGGCTTTTGCAAAGGACCGCACTCACGTTTCCGTAGTGTAGTGGTTATCACGTTCGCCTCACACGCGAAAGGTCCCCGGTTCGAAACCGGGCGGAAACACATTTTTTCTTCGGGTTAGATAACTACCAAAAAAAAACAAGTAAACCACATAAACTGTTAAATTATAACACGGATAAACAAACCAAATCCTGGGACAGCCACACAACGTCTGAAGTTGTATTTCATCAACACCGGGTTAATCCATGAATGGTCTGGGTTAATGAAGTGTTACCCAACCTTATCTGATCTCATCTTGTCAGAGGTTGTTCTGGCAAGTGGAAGGGATTCTCTCTCTATCTCTCTCTCACACACTGTCTCTCTCTCTCTCTATGGGCGGGCCAGAGAGTACAGATGAGAGAGGAGAGGAGAGGAGAGAGGAGAGAGGGTCTTGAAGGAATCTGCGAGTGTTGATCGTGTTTTTTAGGAGACCTCCTCATCCCTGAGTGACATGGACCCCCAGAACCAGCTCCCCGCCCGGGGGGGAGGGCCGGACTACCGCCGATACACGGTGAGACCTGTCAATCATTACTCAGTTCACGGTACTCAACCTCCACTCTGAGGTCCAAGATAGTGATTCTGGGTTTGACCGCTAATGTCTGCAGCTTGGAGGCTATAGAGCCACATGACCCCTGACCCCTGACCCTGACCCCGACCTGCTCCTTAATGACAGGTTGACCGGGGACCCCCCGCGGAGGTCAGTCCCCCGGTAACGGGTTTTATTTACCGTGACCGTGACGCTAATGTGGGCGTGTCGACCCCCGACCCCAGGTGGCGGAGGGACCGGACCACGTCCCCATCGGCGCCACCGTGATCCGCAGGGCCAAGCGGCCGGCGGGGGCGGGGTGCCCCGGAAGGCTGAGCCCCGAGGGATCCGGGGGCCCCGGGGCGGGGGGGCCCCGGGGGGAGCACCCCAAAGACGGGCCCCTGCAGAGCGGGCCGTCCCTGGGACCTGACCCCGAAGCCACGGTGAGTCAAGAACCCGGAGGATCGTCACGGAGGGTCGGAGCGGCTACTCGGGTTTTATGTCCGTAAAGTATTATTTATTTTTTTTTTGAGTAAGTGACGTCACGCTCACTGTTGATGCTGAGTGGGGTCGGCAGGTTGTGTGTGTGTGTGTGTGTGTGTGTGTGTGTGTGCGTGTGCGAGTGCACGTGTGTGTGTGTGTGTGTGTGTGTATGTGTGTGTGTGTGTGTGTGTGTGTGTGTGTGTGTGTGTGTGTGTGTGTGTGTGTGTGTGTGTGTGTGTGTGTGTGAGTGTACGTGTGTGTTTGTGTTTGCGCGTACGTGTACGTGTGTGTATGCGTGTGTGTGTGTGTGTGTGTGTGTGTGTGTGTGTGTGTGTGTGTGTGTGTGTGTGTGTGTGTGTGTGTGCGTGTGCGAGTGTACGTGAGTGTGTGTTTGAGTGTACGTGGGTGTTTGTGTGTGCGTGTACGTGTGTACTGTGTATGCGTGTGTGTGTGTGTGAAGGGAACCATTGTGACAGGTCTCTCTCTCTATCTCGCCCATCCTCTTTGATCAGGGAAAGAAAGAGCGAGTTGATTATAATGCTTGACCAAGCAGCTCAGCTCACATCTACTGTGGACACATTCAGAGAGAAGGAGATCACTACTATAGAGACACCAGAGAGAAGGTGATCACTACTATAGAGACACCAGAGAGAAGGAGATCACTATCAAGAAGTAGATCACTACTACTATAGTTACATTCAGAGGAAAGATCACTACTATAGAGACTCATTCAGAGAGAAGATCACTACTAAAGAATAGAATAGACTTCTTCTCACTACTAATACTGGACTATTCTAATGTAGACAACATTCTATACTAGCGCATCTGTACAGATTATTATTAACAAACCTATATCTATATACTTTTCAGTTTTATTTACTTTCAACATTTTAAATGGGATCTTTTTGGACTTATTTCGTCTGTAAACATCGTATGTTATGTCCTGTTGATTATTATCGTCCGCGACCACTAGGGGGCGACTGTGTCACGTTATGACAGTTACGCGAAGTAGAATCAAGTGTTTCTGGTTTAGTGAGATAATACACCTGCTCTAAACTCTCTAGCTTCCTCTGTCTTCTCAATGACCTCTACCCACCTCTTCTCTTCTAATCCCTCTCTATTTGTCCATTCATATCTCTCTCTCTCTCTCTCTCTCTCTCTCTCTCTCTCTCTCTCTCTCTCTCTCTCTCTCTCTCTCTCTCCTCTCTCTCTCTCTTCTCTCTCTCTCTCTCTCTCTCTGCACTAAAAGGTTAACTTCAGTATTCACAAAGACATTTTGTTTTGGGCAGTGAGCATTACTGATGTAAACAAATATGTGTGTATGATTGTGCGCTTCTGCGTGTGTGTGTGTGTGTGTGTGTGTGTGTGTGTGTGTGTGTGTGTGTGTGTGTGTGTGTGTGTGTGTGTGTGTGTGTGTGGTGTGTGTGTGTGTGTGTGTGTGTGTGCTCGTCTCTCTCGGACCTAGATCCGTCACTATCAATTCCTCTAACATGGTCACCAGAGGATGGTCTCCATGGTGATGGGACAATCTGGTTGTTAGGGTGAGGTGGTCTCCATGGTGATGGGATGATTTGGTTGTTAGGGGGAGGTGGTCTCCATCGTGATGGGATGCTTTGGTTGTTTGGGTGAGGTGTTCTCCATGGTGATGGGACAATCTGGTTGTTAGGGTGAGGTGGTCTATATGGTGATGGGATGATTTGGTCAAGGACAAGGTCCAGAACGGAACAGGTCCAGACAGGACCAGGACCAGGTCCAGACTGGGTTTGACAGTAGGTTCAACAGTGGGTTTAACGGTGGGTTTGACAGTGGGTTTAACAGTGGGTTTGACATTGGTGTAACAGTGGGTTTAACAGTGGGTTTGACAGTGGGGTTATAGTGGGTTTAACAGTGGGTTTGACCGTGGGTTATTGATAATCCTCTGTGACACCAGTTTGGACCACTT